>NW_004443954.1:5624689-5626226 GCF_000243295.1 Trichechus manatus latirostris
CCCCCACCAATGGCTCTTCTGAGCGCAGGAAAGCGGTTCCCACCCCTTCCACGCCCCCGCCCCACCTCTTGCCCCCCTCTCCAAACCTCTCTTCTTTGCCCGGGGTGATTTGTTCTAAGGAGTACAGATAAGTTGTCCTGTCAAAAGGCGCAATTCGCGATTGCGCGCGCGCGGAGCCTGGCCCAGGGTGCCGTGTCTGGGCTGCGCTCCCCCAGGTCAGCGGCGGAGCGCGCTCGCTCTCACCGCCCACTTCGCTCTCACGGCCCCGCGCCTCCCGGCCCCCGTCTCCGGTCCTTCCCGGAGCTCTCCCTGGCCCCCGCCTCCGCGAGGGAGCCGAGGGCAGAGACGGCGAGACTGGCCAGGGGGAGAAAGGCGAGTGCGCGAAGGCGCGGGGGACGACGCGATGTCCACCGGCTCGGTGAGCGACCCGGAGGAGACGGAGCTGCGGGTGCTGCAGCGGGGGTACCCAGTTCCCGCCTCCACCAGGCCGCCCCTCCACAGCGCCGAGCGCAGCTACGCATCTCCCAGTGACAACTCGTCTGCGGAGGAGGAGGACCCCGACGGCGAGGAGGAGAGCTGCGCGCTGGGCGCGGCCGATGGCCCGGAAGGCTGCAAGAGGAAGCGGCCCCGTGTGGCTGGGAGCGGCGGCGCAGCCGGCGGCGGGAGCGGCTGCCACGGCAGCGGCGGCAAGAAGCCCTTCCAGCCTAAGGGCTCGGCCGCCGAGTGCAAGCAGTCGCAGCGGAACGCGGCCAACGCCCGCGAGCGCGCCCGGATGCGCGTGCTGAGCAAAGCTTTCTCCAGGCTCAAGACCAGCCTGCCCTGGGTGCCCCCCGACACCAAGCTCTCGAAGCTAGACACGCTCCGGCTGGCGTCCAGCTACATCGCGCACCTGCGCCAGCTGTTGCAAGAGGACCGCTATGAGAATGGCTACGTGCACCCGGTGAACCTGGTAGGGGCGCCGCGCGCGAGGACGGGGGCGCTCCGGGGCAGCGGGCAGGTCGGGCCCTCGGGGAGGAACCGGGAAAGGGGTTTCTGGAACAGATAGTGCTGAGGCCAGTTCAGTTTCTCTCAAGTCAAGGGAGGGGCCAGCCGTTTTCCCGGAGAAGAATCATCTACATTTCTGCGTTTGCATCATTCTGTTCATTGTACATGGTGCTTCCCCTAGGCAGAGACATTGGCTACTTTCCCACTTCCGGGGAAATCTTGGTTCCGACTAAATCTACTATCCGGTTGCAGATTGAATTCAAATCTCACTTGCCTGTTTCCAGCGAAGTATCTGACAGACTTGATTCAGCAAGATTTAACTTCTGAAAGGGAGGAAAGGCTGGGTTCTATAAAGGAGCCTTTGGACTTTTTAATTCCTACAGGATAGCAAAGGTTTCCCAAACGCGATTTGTCTGGAAAGCCCCTTTCTGACCTGCCAACTCTCCGGGCTTGGGAAAGATCTTATGCGAGCCTATCCAAGCCCCAGTTCCAGCTTGGAACGGAAGGCTGCTGGCTGTGTGTGTGTGTGTGTGTGTGTGTGTGTGTGTGTGTG
>NW_004443954.1:5626326-5651121 GCF_000243295.1 Trichechus manatus latirostris
GTGTGTGTGTGTGTGTGTGTGTGTGTTGGGGAAAGGAATTCAAACGACAAAATCTCAAGCTCGAGCAAGTTTCACTGAACCACCTTGAGGGCAAAATCCAGGAGGAAGCGTGAACACCTCACAGTTTGCCTCATCAACGTCCAGTAAAATTAAAATTCTAGTTGAGAGAAACACTCAAGTTCCCAGAAGACTGATTAAAATCTGAGCTATTTAAAGTCAGGGATAACCCAGGGCTTACTTAGGAGGGCGGTTTCGGTTTGAGACGGTCGTTTCTCCTCTCATATCTGATGCTCTTTTTGAATTTACAGACATGGCCGTTCGTGGTCTCAGGGCGACCCGACTCTGACACCAAAGAAGTTTCTGCAGCCAACAGACTATGTGGAACAACCGCTTAGATCGGACCGGAACCCCCTGGATGGGATTCTTCGTTAAGTGCGTGTGTTTGGGGGCCATGGAGAGAAGGGAGAGAGCGCGAGAACCCCAGAGGATGGGAAGAAATTCCTCCGCATTAACGCGGTTCCACTGGATTCTCCCTGACCCCCCTTTCCCTGGGACTGTGAACACGAGGTGTGGCGGGCGCGGGCATTCAGTGTGCGGGGGTTCGGGGGCGTGAAAGGCAGAGCCCCGGGCCGGCTGTCTTTGCAGTGCGACGACGGCCGCTGCTGCCGCGGATCTGGGCCACCACGCTTCACCTCTGCGTAAAGGGCCTCCTTCAGGCAGGAGAGCGCCGACCCAGACCCCAACCTCGGGTTTTAGCTGCGTAGACTAAGCCCCGCACTGCCGTCTGAGCCCAGCCCGAAGGGCTTAGCGGTTGGTTCCAAGCTGAGCCAGATACATAGTATGTGATGGCGCGACTCTGCGCCGGCCAGGCCTTTCACGTCAGACCCGAGCGCGATTGCGATCGGCTTTAAAGACGGAAACCCTGACCTGAGACTCGCAGTGGGCATATCTTTAAGTTGCAAAGAGAGGAGAGTGGCGTATCTGGGCCAGGTCGTATCCTATCGGGTAGCTCCATACTAGCAGGCGTGACAGTGCCGGCTTGGCACCTGCAGGATGGAGACAGGCTTTCGGAGACCCCGGAGCTTGCTTTTGCTGGGGCCGAGTTCTGGCGCCCGGCGAGGCGCGCTCCTGGGCGCTCGGCCTCAGCGCCGCGGTCGGGTCCCCAGTCCTCCCAGGCCTCTCCCCACGAGCTCGGGCCTCTTCTTACCCAGGCTTCTGTTTAGCCCCCTCTCCTTCTAGGATCGAGCCACTCCTCCGCACTCGCCAGCCCTTACCAGGCTCTGATCTCCTCCCCAGGCTTGGACCTCCCTCCACTCCTCCACTCTGGCTCCACCCGTTCTCCCTCACCCCGCAGACTTCGGATTTGCTTCAACACACTTCCCCTTCAATCTTTAACCGCCACCCCCAAATACCGCCCCCAAGCGCCCACCTGCGAGGACCCTAGTTCTTGCCGGCGCTAAGGAGCGCGCCGGGTGGGCCGCTGGGGCGGCTTGGTGCCACGTGACCCTGCCCCAGGGGAATGCGCCTTTGCTCCGAAGCTGCACTACCACAGTAATTGGCAAATGTAAATAAATTTATTTTTTTATGAATAATAAAACGCATTGCGAAAATTTTGTGCCCCTGCGGGCGTCAGAATGTGGTCTTTGCTACCCCTTACCGAAAAGCTTTGGTCAAGAAGTTAACTTTAAAGGTGTGAGACTCGGCTCTGGACAGGGCCTCGGGTCATTGTCGCGCGGACTGGCGGTGGTCACATCCGGATCACTGCATTTCCAATTTTAATTATTAATCTCTCTGATCCTGACTCTTTTTCTCCAGCCAGGGGTTCCTGGAAGGCAAAACCCAGGGACTCATGCCCCAAGAGTCTTTGGGACCAGGGCCACGTTGAGAGACACACACTCCTTAAACTAATACAGGTGCACACCTCTCACACACTGAAAGCTTTCTTCGGCCTAAAGCACCCTCCAATGCTTAGAATTGCGAATAATTCACGAATCCCCTAAAGCCAACCTCCCGGAGTCCCCGGACCTCAGGTCTAACTGGCAGAATAAAAACAACAAAAGACACCAATTTGTGCTTCGGTAGAGCTTTTCCTTTTTCAGGTGATGTTTATATAGCGTTTTTAACTGTCCCCTACATCGTTTCCATCTTATTTCTTCCATTTTCGTCGCGATTTTTGCAAAAGTTAGTAACTTGGAAAACCCAGAAAGACTTTGAAAATGCCAGTCTATTTTAAAGCAACGTTCTCTTTGTAGGTGGAGCCCGGGTGGTGCAGTAGTTAAGAGCTCAGCTGCTAACCAAAAGGTCAGCAGTTGGAATCCACCAGCCTCTCCTTGGAAACCCTGTGGGGCAATTCTACTCTGTTCTGTATGGCCACTATGAGTCGGAATCAACTCGACAGTTTTTTTCCACGTCTTTTTGTAGAATATTTAGGAAATTCAGAAAAGTATGAAGAATAAAACTACCTAAAGAACTTTCTGATTTGAGGTTCTGTCCGTATTTTACAAAACTGGAAAGCAATTTTCTTGCCCAGAGAGAAGAAACAGCTGGATTTCAGTTAGGACACAAAAGGGAGGCAGGGGAGCAAAACATCTTGATTCGAACCAAACCAACCCCAAACTCCAGAGAATTGCTTTCTGAACCCATATTGTCCGGCTTTTGTCATAACCCTGAGGAGAGACCCTGCCTCTGGGATCCAGTCTTCAGCGTCCTGACACCTGACTGGGCTCTGGGTTTACATTGGTCAGTCTCTAGGGCAACAGAGGCTTTTCAGTAAAAGAGAGCCGGGCAGATAACTCTAACAGGAAATTCTAGTCTGCTCAAAGACACTTTGCCTGTAAGTTCTGGGTTGTGGCCTTTGGGGATAGGGTTGGGTGTCTGCTAGAGGTCAGATCTGATCAAAGGTCATTACCAAAGCTTCCGGCAACTTAGTGCCTTTTTAAGAAAAGGAGGCTGCGCTGTAGTTGGTTAAGACCAACCTGAATGTCTAAGAAACCCAGTTGGAAGCCCTGCCACCAACTATACTTCATGTGCAAGTTACTTAGCCCCTCTAAGCCTCAGTTTCTTCCTCTGTAAAATGGGGGTAATAATAGTGCTGATCTGGGATAAGTCTATTACTCAACCCTCCAAATATATAGCGGGGGCCCTGGTGGCACAGTGGTTAAGAGCTTCACCGCTATCCAAAAGGTCGGCATTTGGAATCCACCAACCACTGCTTGGAAACCCTACGGGGCAGTTCTGCTCTGGCTTACAGGGTTGCTATAGTCAAAACTGACTCAACGGCAACGGGTTTGGTTGGGGTTAATATATTGTGAGAGACACACGAAATACTGGCTGGCTACTACAGGAAATCCAGAGGTGAGAGAACAGGCGTTAGCAAAAGGTGGACATGTGAAGCAGGTGGGACATTTCAGGAATCCAGTCTGTAAGGTTTGGTCTGGTTTTCAGTTGCCTGAATCACAACCGTAAAAGAGAAATGTCCTATAAGAGCTGAAAAACAGAGAAAGAGTAGCTATATGTGTGGTGAAAACAGAGAACAAGTATTTGAATAAACAAAAGGAAATATTTGAGCAAATATTCATAAGTAAAGGCTATTTTAAACGATTTGTTTCTATAATTATATTCTTTCAAGGAACTTTAGGGATGAACTCAAAAACCTCTTGCCTCTGTCCGCTTGCCCGTTAAGGTGTCAGTGATCACTGACTCCTGTGTATACATAGTGGTGTACTTTTTCGTTGCCATTTTTAACCCAATAATTTATAAAGAAGGAAAAGAAACTTTCTCATTTTTTTTTTTTTTTTTTTTTTTCCCAATAGTTTCTGTAAAATGCCAAGAACTATGAGAAAAAAAAAAAAAAAAAAGAAAGGGGTCAGCTTCTCAGCCCTAAAGAATCTATGTTGATTGCTAGCTCAGCTTCTAGGAAGAGGTTGCTGTTGGGCGACACCGGAAGCACCCTAAACCTGTTTTATCTTCATCTACCATGATTATAGTGGGCTCTGAGTGGTAGAAAGCCGTCCTAAGGCATTCCTTATTATTTTTCTCATCTTTTTCCTTCAGGGATTTGGGTTGGAGAAATGGGAATTGAGGCCGGAGAGCTGGGAAGTTAAGAGAAAACGAGAAGTAAGTACACCCTTAGGGTTTCTTCAACTGATTACTCTGGTGTGAGAGAAAAGATGAGGGAAACAAAAATCACTTCTTGTTTAAAGAAGTGAATTTCTCGTAAGATATTTAATGTAAAAAGCACTGGATAAACAAACAAAATAAGCAAATTGAAAAACTCTCTTCAAGGGGCTTTTTGAGCAACTAAACTATTATTATTAGTGACACTGACTCAATCAAAGAGAACAAAAATCCCCTTTCACAGACCCTTCCTGATATGAATACAGCAAATGAAGTACTCTCCGCATTGTAATTCTGAAACACCTAGGCGGTTCGTAGTTAAGGATGCTCAGTTGATTCTGTGCATATTCTTTTGCACTTGGCTGCAAGGTACAGCTCAACTTTCATCTGGTGGCTCCTTCCACACACAGTGACAATGACCCTCGCCATTTAAAAAGGACATTTTCACTGACAGATTTTTTTTTTTTTTTGGTAAAAAATGATTCGTAAGTTAATAAATTAAAACAGACATTTTTCCCATAAAAAGAACAAACGGAATACTTTTATTTTAATAGGTAATAGATAGTTTGCTTAATGTTTTTGAAAAAAATTAAAACAGTAACTCAGTAATTGTTCCCATATCATTTCAGTCTGTTTGGAAGGGCAAAAACAGGCATATTCATAACTGACTTCTCAGTGCCATATATCTAACTGCCGGGAAAATCCACTTGGCAGTAGTGGGATGGGAACGGGCTCCCTCAGTAACTGAGTGCTTACTGAGCCTCCTTTCAGTGGAAACCTCTGAACAGCCACCTGAGGGTGGCCAGGACGTTACATCTTTGCACCCGTCACTCACCATTAATCTCTTTTCTATTTTGTTATGCCTTTTGTATTCTTCTTCTTTTGGCCACAACAGTAAAAAATTGATAGCAGAGGAAGCCTTTACAACAATGACTCTGCAAAATTCCAGAAAGTAGCCAGAGCCAGAAATCCATCCAGTTGGAAACATGATTAATGCTATGTTACCAGTTATCACAAATTATCTCAGCCTTCTCCCTTGTCAGCTCTGCTCTCACCATTTAGAATCCTTCATTGCTTGGAGTAAAGAGGATTATGGAGTGATTAAGAGCAGGGGCTTTCATTTTGGTAAAAGTATAGTATATGTATCAAATATTATTTATTATTAACAGTGGAATGGGAGGGAAGTGGGGTGCAAGGAGTAAGAGGACTTTTACCTGTTACTTTTCTTAGTTTGCTTAATAAGTTTATGTATTAGTTTTGTAATTTTTTTTAATCCATTTTTAAAAAAAGATTGTGAGCTGCCAAATCGGATGTAGCTGGGTTCTAGTTTAATCATGCCATTTAGTAGCTGTGATCCACGGACACCTTACTTCTCTGTGAGCCTCGGCCTCCTTGGTGAGACAGGAGTAATAAATCCTACCTCATAAAACTGTTTTGCAAATGGATTAATGAGCTATTTCTATTAAACACTTGGGAAATGCTCCATAAATGCTAATTTAAATTTTTTCTGTCTTGATTTCATTTTCTTTCCTCTTACAGTAGTTTAGGCATCCTAAAACCTCACCTTGAAATTCGTCCCATCATTGCTCTTTTCCACTTGTATCACCTTGCTGTTTTATGTCACATCTAATTTTACGATATTGACTTCTCTTTTTTGCCACAAAAGAGACAATTTTATTTGGTTTCCTCTTAAAACATAAAGACCATAACACTCAGAATAAAAAATTGTGCATGGGATAAAAACAAATTTATTTCAAAGCGCAAGATAGACCAATGGATTTTGATGTAACCGAGTACACAAAGTTTTTGGTGTGATTTCAGATTCCAAATTACAGCAACCTTTAAGAAACTACACTTGTGGAGTTTCGGTGTAGTATCATAGAATATCCACAATTATCTGAAAAGGCTATCAAAATTCTCCTCTCTTTCTAAACTATGTATCTATATGATGCTGGATTGTCTTCATGATTTCAACCAAAGTAACGTATTACAACAGATTGATGCAAATTCAGATACGAAAATTCAGCTGTCTTCTATTAAGGCAGATATTAAAGAGATTTGCAAAAATATAAAACTATGCCATTCCTTAAAATTTTTTGTTTGGAAAATATAGTTATTTTTTCATTAAAAATCTGTTATTTACATTGACTTCAAAATCGTTTTTTTCCATGGCCTTAAAAATCTGATTATCATTTTAAAATTAATAAATAAATTTTTTAAAATTTCTCCATTTTGATATCTAATCCAGTTAATATCAGTAGATACAAGCCATGTAAACAAAAGCTTTTTGGTGTCTTTAAAGATTTTTAAGAGTGTAGGAGATCTGAGACATAAGTTTGAGAATTATTGGCCTAGACAATTGCTAAGACCTTCTTAATTGATAAGATTCCATGTTTTCTTGTTTAGTGATAATCTCAGTAAGACAGGGAGTGTAGATCATGAGTAGGTTGGACATTTGATCAGGAAGATTCTCTGGAGTGGTTAGGATGATGACTTGGATGGGGCAGGCTTTCTCCATGCAAAGCACCCGTGTGGTCTAGCCAGGAAAGTCAACTGGGCCAGTGCCTGAGCTGGTTTCATAGAGGCTGTTCTCAGAAGGACCAGGCCTTCTTTACTGCTTCCTACACCTTCTAGCCTGGTGCTCCATCTCTTCTGTCTCCCATTTATGTTTAGGCCTTTGTACTTGGGGACTTTGTAGCCTCAGAGCTGGACCTGGTCATCAGATGAAGGGAAAGTGATGCTCAAACTTGTCACTGTAAAATCCCATTGCCTTTGTCCATATATTAATATTCTCTGGGGGCTATGTTGGAATCATAGCATTATATTATTCTAATGAAGAAATTTATTTAAGGAAACATGGGGATCATTTCCTTGATTTTCAATAAAGCATTTTAGGGAAACACGGTGATCATTTGCATTGATCTACATAAAGGATTGCTAAGTAGCCGACAAATATATTTGTTTATGATAATTGTCATGGTTTGAATTATGTCCCCCCCAAAATGTGTGTATCAGTTTGGCTGGGCCATGATTCCCAGAATTGTGTGGTTGGCCTCCATTTTGTGATTGTAATTTTATGTTAAAGAGGATTAGGGTGGGATTGTAACACCACCCTTACCCAGGTCACATCCCTGATCCAATGTAAAGGGAGTTTCCCTGGGGTGTGGCCTGCACCACCTTTTATCTCTCAAGAGATGAAAGGAAAGGGAAGGAAGCAGAGAGTGGGGGACCTCATACCACCAAGAAAGCAGTGCCGGGAGCAAAGCACGTCCTTTGGACCTGGGGTTCCTGCGCTGAGAAGCTCCTAGTCCAGGGGAAGATTGACAAGGATCTTTCACCAGAGCCAACAGAGAAGCCTGAGCCAACAGAGAAGAGAAAGCCTTCCCCTGCAGCTGATGCCCTGAATTTGGACTTGAAACCTACTGGACTGTGAGAAAAAAAATTTCTCTTTGTTAAAGCCATCCACTTGTGGTATTTCTGTTAGAGTAGCACTAGTTGACTAAGACAATAATACTGATTAATTTATACAGGACACAATCCTAAATTAAGTAAATGCCTTGACATGCAATTCAAATACAAAAGAAACAAAAACAAACGAACAACAATGACAGCAACTCAGATGTTCCACAAATGCTTTGGAGTCATGACTCTTCAAGTGCTAAGAAAGGATCCAATAAAATAACAAGTTAAGGAATGTGTGGTCCAAGGCACTTGGATGATTCTTAGGGAAACTGTTTCAAGAGTCTGGGAGGAAATTGTACTAAGAGTGACAACAGAAACTCCTCAGGCTAAATCCAGTCAGGGAGCATCTAAGTTGCAAACGGCAGTGCTCAGAGAGGTGGAAACAAAGGCATTGGGACAAAGTGGGTAAACAGAATATAAACAGAAAAGAGTTGCAAGAGAAGGAAAGTCCATAGTTGTAAAACATATATCAAACCTCCATTACCAGAAGTACTCTGTTAGACATAGGCTAAATGTTATGCTCCTAAACAGAACATGGTAGACCTGTACCACTGGCTTTTGACATGCACAAAACTCTCTTGGAATCCCAAACTTTCATGTACTTTAATTATAGGTTTTTCCTCAAATTATTTTGATGGAATAGGCTAACCTACCCACCTTCTCTGGCTCAGTCCTTCTTTGACTAACAACATTTCTTTGGAGACATGAGTTGGAATGGAGTTGGTCCTGTCAAACTGTGGGCTGTCTAGTCACCAAAGATATTCCCCAATGATCCACACCTCCAGTGTCCACGCCCTTGTGCAGGGCTGGCTCTGAGGCTTGCATTAATCAGTAGAAGGCAGCAGAAGTGACTGTCAGGTCCAGGCCTAAGCCTTAAGAAGGACTAGCAGCTTCTGCTTTTGCTTATCTGGGAACCTGGGCTTCCATGTAAGGAGTCCAGCCACTTTGCTGAAGAGACCACATGGAGAAGCCACGTGAGAGAGAGAAGCCCTGAGACCACAGGAAAGAGAACTAAGGAACCCAGATGACAGTGAGGACTGAGGCCCCAGACTTGTGATCCCACTTGATCCATTATAGCTAGCCGTCGGAACTGTCTTAACTGAGAGTGAAAAAGCTATTGTGAACAGATAGCAAAGAGGAGCCTTCTCTGCTGGGCCCCGCCCCATTTCCTTACACAGAGAATCGTGAGAGATGATAAAATAGCTGTTGTGTTAAGCCATTACTTTCGGTTTGTTACTCGGCAATAGATAACAAAACAGGTTGTCAAGCAAATTTTCCTATCAGTCATTTATTCAAGGAACCTTTACTGATCATCTGCTACAAGCCAGATCAGGGCTAGATGCTGGCTATACCAAACGAAGTAGAGACCTGTAAAGAGGGAGACAGACAATGGGCCAATAACTGAAGTGCAGTGTGCCAAGCACTATGGGAGAAGATGGCACTCTCAGAGGAAGGACACGAAGTCCAGCCATTGATAGTCAAGGAGAGCTTCCCAGAAAGCTGACTGGGAGGCTAGTATTGGAGGAGAACTAGACAGGGCAGACCAGAAAGAACTGTAAATGGTTGAGGACTCCTATTATTGAGCCAGTGACTGGGGTTAGCATCTACTAAGGTAATTGAGAGCATGGACTCATAAATGACTTAAAATCATTGAGCTTCAGTTTTCTCATTTGTTGAATGGGGATAATAATAGAATCTACCTGATGGGATTGCTGTGAAGATTAAATGCAGTAACAAATGTAAAATACTTAGCGTAGTGCCAGGCACATAGTAGGTACTCAACAAGTACTAGTCTATTAGTGTCATCATCAATATCATCATCATCAGGTACCCTTGGCATGCTTTGAGCAAGTGTCTAGGGGCACATCTCTGCCAATTCAGAGTCACTAGTTGGTGGCACAGTGGTAGAGCTAGGCTGCTAACCAAAAGGTCAGCAATTCGCATCCACCAGCTGCTCCTTGGAAACACTATAGAGCAGTTCTACTCCGTCCTATAGGGTTGATGAGTCGGAATCGAATCAAGGGCAACGGGTTTTTTTGTTGTTGTTGTTGTTTAATTTGTCCTTAAATCTTTAACTGTCTTTAACTGTGATTCCGTTTCCGCTCTCTCTTTTTGGTTGGCTCCTTCAGAAATTTGGAGATTCTCAAGGTATTGATTTGTATGATAAGTAACACATCTTTCTCATACTGGGGATGTGAGAATAGAGTCTTAAAATATATCCAAATGGTCAAGAGGGCTGGATAGAAAAATGTGTAGATGGACTACATGGTCACCACAATATATCAGGGTCAGAAACAACACCCACAATCTGTGTTGACTGGGACCCACAAAGATGCACTCCCGTTTTTCAAACCCTCTGTGATCTGTCCCAGAACCTCTGCTCGCTTGGTTGCTAGACTAAGAATCTGTGACAAAGGGAGGGAAACTTAAGACACTGTGCCCAGGACTGTTTACTAGCAGGTCCAGGATTAGAATTCACAGACTCTGAGTTTCCCCATGGCAATTAGCCCAACCAATCTGAAGGACACCAGCAGATAAGCATTTGGCACTGTGACAGCTAGTTTCGCAGCTGCTTTCCACGCAAATGGTTGGGAGCCTGTGTAGGGTGATGAGCAGAGCTTCCTGAGAACTCGACTTGTTGGGTGGCCCTGGGCAATCTCTCACTTTTCCAGCTTTGGCTTCTCTCCTAAAAGCAGGGGCCTGACTGGATGAAGCCTTAAGTCCCTCACAAGTCTTAAATGCTGTTTTTTTAGAGTTTTCTGAGCAATTATGCTTCCTGCAGTCTGTTTTTACATTACAATTGATGAAGGCTGAAAGCCTGAGCAGAAGGACAAAACCAACTTACAATGTTTTTGTTGTTAATTGCCCTGGAGTTGATTCCTAGTCATGGCAACCCCAGCAGAGTAGAACTGCTCCGTAGGGTTTTCTTGGCTGTAATCTTAATGGAAGCAGATTGCCTGGCCTATCTTCTGTGGTACCACTGGGTGGGTTTGAACCAGGGCTTTGAACTGGTTCTGCCTGGTTCAGTCATGACTGATGAAGCAAAACCCAAAGAGACTCTAATTTTTTAAATGTCGGTAAACCAGAACAATAACGGGAATGGAAAAAATTACAAGTCTAAACGGTGCTAGAAACTTATTCTCCTTCTCAGAAAATAAGGGTAGTATGTGCGTTGCATAGCAACTATCTTAATCATCTAGTGCTGCTATAAGAGAAATACCACAATGGATGGCTTTAACAAAGAGAAATTTATTCTCTCATAGTCTAGGAGGCTACAAGTCCAAATTCAGGGTGCCACCTCCAGTGGAAGGCTTTCTCTCTCTGTCAGTTCTGGAGGAAGGTGCTTGTCATCAGTCTTCCCCTGGACTAGGAGCTTCTCAGCACAGGGACCCTGGATCCAAAGGATGAGCTGTGCTCCTGGTGCTGCTTTCTTGGTGTAGGAGGCCCTCCATGTCTCTCTGCTCCCTTCTCTCTTTTATATCTCAGAAGAGATTGATTTAAGACACAACCTAATCTTGTAGATTGAGCCCTGCCTTATTAACCTAACTGCCGCTAATCCCACCTCATTAACATCATAGAGGTAGGATTTACAGTACATAGGAAAATCACATCGGGTGACAAAATGGCGGACAATCACACAATGCTGGGAATCATGAACCAAGTTAACACACATTTTTTGGAGGGGAACACAATTCAGTCCATAACAGCAACCAGATCTCTCGACCAGGAGAGTCAGAAACAGCAGTGCCCCACTCAAATATGGCAGCCAACTGGGCACTGCTTTGAATGTGTGTAGCTCTCCACGCTCCTGGCAATAATCCAATCTCACACATCAGGCTCCTGAAAGGGCTCACTCTTCCAAGTCTCTCATTCTAGGGCTTCAGCTTCTAATTTTTCCCATTCTGGTTATCATTCCACTTCATCTAAATTTTAAAAATTAAAAAAAATTGGGTCTGTTCCGATTTTGTTTCGTCAGCTGTGACTGAACTCGTATGAACCGGTTGGAAGCCCTGGTTTGAACTGCCAGCCTTCAGGTCACCAGTCAAGTACAAATGAGCTCAGACCTCTCAGGTGTCCTTGGACTTGTTCTGCAGATGATCTGTGATATTTCTCTGTGCTTTTATTGTCGATAATAAACTTCGCCACAGACTCTCTATTTCTGTGGTAAGTACCCAGTCTTGCAAAGGTACAAAAGGCTTCTTTTATATAATAAAGAAATCATATAATAACAGCAATTGTGGCATTTAAGGTTATTTCATTCTAAAGGCAGATTTTCATTGTACTAAAAAGTCATAACACAAGGAGATTTGTGGGCCCTTTTAGCAAGCATTCTATGATTGAGTTTGATTTGCCCCAGAGGAAAATAGCATAATGGAAAAACTCCAGATCCAAATAAAAAAGCCCCTAGCAAAAAAAAGAAAGAAAGAAAGAAAAAGATATATTACACAACTAATGGTTTTCTTCAATTTCTTGGAAGCCTAAGAAATGTCAAATTTTAGTCTGTTATTTCAAGAATCTAGTGAGTTTTTTCCCACTATTAAGTAGGGCATTTTCCCATTGTTTTCAAGCAGCACTTTTCATTTTTCTCCATGCTTTCTCCAAATGTTCTGCAGGTGCTCCGACAATCATACCTTTAAGCTTGTTTTGTATCTCCAGGTGGGATTCACCTGAGCTCAGAAGTGCTTAGAAAGTTCACTTTGCTTTCCGTGTGGAGAGTGAATGGATTGAAGGAGGTATGAATTGGACACTCCCGGCAAGAGAGCCTAAGGGCATGGATTCCAGAGGCATTTTACTGCTGGAATTAAATTGACTTGGTTGTAGACTGGATGTAGCGGGTGAAAGACAAGAAGAAATTAATGATGACTACAGGGTTTCCAAGTTGGGCCAGACCGTGAACGGTAAAGTCATCATGAGTCATCATTTATCACTAAAGTTTAAAAGGGCAAGTTTAAAAAAGTACATAATTTAGAAACTGTACCATGCACTTAGGAACTCCACTGGTCATTGGCCTAACAGGTTGCTTATCTAATTTGGTCTTGTTCTCAGGGTTTAGCTCGTAAGGGGGGTTCACTAGAGAGAGGCTAGATCTGCTCACCTCAGAGACACAAAGCTTGGAAACAATGTCCCTGCCTTGATTCTGTGTGTGCCTACCATTTTTCTTTCATTAGACTGTAAACTTTTGAGAGCAGGGATCATAGCTTTTCACTTTGTATCTTTATGAAATTATAAACCCCATCTGCCTGTACAAGACAAGTGCTCAGTGAATGTGTGACACATCACCCTTGATAGAAAATAATTGTTACTCTTTGTTTAAATTGTTTTTTGTTGTTGTTATATAATGATGGTGATTTGATCTGGGAACATCAGTCCCCTGAACAGAGGTGTAACTAAGGTATGGCAGGTAGGACACCTGCCCTGGGCACTGCTTCAGGAGGGAGGTGCTAATGAACCGCTTCTGTTGGCCATTGCAGTTCCATGGCCAGCTGTGAGAGATCGTTCAGCAATTTCAAACTAATTGCCAAGGGCTCTTTTTCCCATTGATAGGCCCTACCCCAGAACCACCTGAGATATGTATTCATCACAGACAACCTGGAAAGTGCATTTAATTAGCCTCTAGGGTCGCTATGAGCTGGAATTGACTTGACAGTAACAGGCTTGGTTTTGGTTAGTGCTTGACAAGTTCGGATAATTCTTACTGGCAGAGGACAGGCAGCACGTCAGCTCTGCACATAATCTGACAGTTCTAGGGATCCCTCAGACAGAAAACAAACTTACTGGGTGAATCCAATACAAGGACAAAAGAATTAAAATTGGAAGAGGCAAATTAATATTGTAAACATATCCTATACATGTACTTCACAGATGTTATTCCTTTTAATCATCTTATCAGACCTATTAGTAGGTTTTGTGATTATCCTCATTTTACAGATAGGAAAAACTGAGGCTCAAAAAGGTTCAGTACCTTGCCAAGGGCCACACAGGGAATATGTGGTAGAGGAAGAGTATAAATCAGATTCACTCTAGTCTGGAATCTGAGCCTTTTACCAGCCCTGTATTAGTTTCCTCAGGCTGCTGTAACAAAGCGCCACAAACTGGGGGCTTACACAACAGAAATGTACCCTCTCACAGTTCTGGAGGCTAGAAGACCAAACCAAGGTGTTGGGAGGGCCATGTTCCTTCCGAAGTGTCTAGGGAAGGATCCTTCCTTGCCTCTGCAAGTTTCTGGCGGTTGCCAGCAATCCTTGGTGTTCCTTGGTTTGTGGCAGAGTAACTCCAATCTCTGCCTCTGTTATCACGTGGCCTTCTTCCCTGTGTCTCTACATATTATCTTCACCTCTGTGTCCAAATTTCTGTCTTCATTTAAGGATACCAATCATTCATTAGATTAGGGCCTACCCGAATCCAGCATCACCTCATTTTAACATAATTACACATACAGACCTTACTTCCGATAAGGTCACATATACAGGTAACAGGTGGACATTAATTTTGGAGGATACTGTCCAACCCAGTGTAAGCCCTGTCCCTTGGCCTCGCTAAGAGAGGACTGTCAAGTGTGAAAGGAAGCTGGTAGGAGATGGTGCCCTCCGAGAAAGCCACCTGAGGCTTACTGGTTAACTTGAAACAACAGATGAGCCAGAGTTATGCCTAGTTCTGAGAGCTTAAAGTAGACGGAAGTGAGGAAAGGAGCCGATCTGGCTGCTTAGTTGGGTGTGCCAGCGAAGCAACCCAGGAAACGGCACTTGCCATCTATAAACACAACACATTTGTTTCCTTTTATTTCCCCCTTTATCTCCTGATAAAGATGATTTGAGAAATGCCCAATTTATGCGTGCTGAGCTGAAGAGAGAAAGTATCTATCCTTCCCGGAGACGTTTAGCTCACAGAATTACACGGGCCTAAAGAGCCCTACCAGCCCTGGTGGCGCGGTGGTTAACAGTTGCAGCTGCTAACCAAAAGGTCGGCAGTTCAAATCCACCAGGCGCTCCTTGGAAACCCTGTAGGGCGGTGCTACTCTGTCCTATAGGGTCGCTATGAATTGGAATGGACTCAACAGCAACAGGTGTTGGTAGTAGTAGCGGTAAGGAGCCCTCATGATGCAATGGTTAAGTGCTGAAAGGTCTATGGTTCGAACCCACCAACCGCTCTGCAGGAGAAAAGACTTGGCAATCTACTCCCATAACGATTACAGCCTAGGAAACCCTATGAGGCAGTTCCACTCTGTCCTATAGAGTCTCAATGAATTGGACTTACCTCCACAGCACACAACAAGAAGGAGCCCTGGTGGTTCAAGGGTTCAGCACTTGGCTGCTAACTAAAAGGTTAGCGGTTTGAACCCACCCAGCAGCTCCAAAGGAGAAAGACCTGGCAATCTGCTTCCATAAAGATTACAGCCTCGGAAACCCTGTGGGGCAGTTCTACTACGTCACACGGGGTTGCTATGAGTTGAAAATTGACGCAGCGGCACTTAACAACGACACCGGGAGGCCAGTGGAGTCCCAGGGTGGTGCAAGTGGGTAACGTTGCTAAACAGAAGGTTAAAGGTTTGAGTCCACCCAGAGGCAACTCAGGAGAAAGGTCTGGCAATCTACTTCAAACACCTACTAAAAATACCAGTCACTGAAAACTCTATGAAGCACAGTTCTACTTTGACACATATGGGGTCGCCTGACAGAGGTGGATTAACCAGTAATTTTGGTATGCACCAGCTGGCATTGAGCAAGGTATGCTTGGGCTTAATTGTATTTACTTGTTTATCTGTGATGAGCAATTTCACAAGAGTTTCATCACATTTTTGAGGTGGTGGAGGACGGGTGAAATTGTGGACTGCAGACTGGTGGGAAGGCACCATTGGGCCCATGTGTACCTTGCTTATTGACTAATCCAGCTTTGGGTCACCATGAGTTGGAATGGACTCGACAGCAACTGTTTCTTGTTTGGTTTTGTTTTCAGGGAACCCAGCCGTGGAGACAGGAAGTGGCCAAGCTCGAGATGGAAGAGGAGTTGCCGGAGGGGAATACTGAGGGAGGAGAACCAGGAAGAGCCGTGACCAAGGGCTTCTTCTCAGCGCAAGTTTTCTCTGTCTCCCTACCGTGCCTAGAATAGCTGGTCATCTCTGTACAGGCATCACAGATATTCGCTTAATTGCATTGGAGGAAGAAATACAGCTTTCCATTAGCAATGGCTGATCACTATTTTTCATCTTCATCAAGGACAGGAAAATTGAAACTTATGAGAGCGAGGGTAGACTTAAGGAAAGTTACCTGAGAGAGAAGTTTTCTGACTGGGATTAAGGATTAGGAGTTTGTGGTATTAAGGAGGGAACCTGTGGTATTTCCTATAGATTTTATATAATCATGAAACCATAACATTTTAGAGCCTCTTGCTCTTGTTATAAGTTGCCATCAAGTCGATTTCTTGAAGGCGCCTTATAAACAATCTACTTCATGTTTATCGTGGTATTCTTTAAAATAATGAAGAATAAAGATTAACCTGATTGGTTGCCATGATTGCCTAACCATGGACTGTTGTACAACAATACAAACTTATGGTCCCCAAACTGTGTAACTACATGGGAAATGTTTATGATATGAGCAGGATAAGAAATTGTAACTAAAATAACGACAAAGCCAAAATAATCGAACCATTTTACAGACAAGGAAACTGAAGCTGGATCGTTGGAAACTGGATGTGTTTCTCATCTATCTGGGATTTTAGAGAAAGACTCTACTTCAAGGTTTGGCCTTTATCCCTTTGTCATTCAAGGTCATCTCTTGTGTATGTCTTTTACAGTTTGATTCTCTTCCTCTTCGTTCCCTCATCTTTCCCATTCCTCCCTCACTGATCTGCACAATTAATTTTTCCTCACCTATATTCCCTATGGAAACCCTGGTGGCGTAGTGGTTAAGAGCTACCTACGACTGCTCACCAAAAGGTTGGTAGTTCGAATCCACCAGGTGCTCCTTGGAAACCCTACGGTGCAGTTCTACTCTGTCCTATAGGGTCGCCATGAGTCAGAATCGACTCTACAAAGGGTTTGGTTTTCTTTTTGTTGTTGTTGTTGTTGTTATATTCCCACAACACTGTAGATATGTGTTAATCTTTTTAAGTTTTTATTAAACAGTAATGTATGTTACTGGGTATAAGAAAATAAAAGTCCTTTGTAACTCCAACTTCAAGGGCAGTAAATACATCTGTCAATGGACGTCTCCACAGCATCTTATTTGCTTCCATGCCCACTGCTTCAGCTATTCTGGAAGCTGTTTGCAATCCAGCATTAACCACAGTGTTGAGTAGAAAAAATAGTTGAAGGCGGCCAAGATTCTGAGCTCCCTGCGTCTGTCCGGCCTTGACAGGATGGGTTTTGCGCGCCATCTTGTGGTCAGCATATAAGCCTGCAGCAAAGCCTTAGCCAGAAGGGTAAGCCCTGACCATCACTACCACCCGCCTGTCAGTTTGTAGTACCCTGGTGGCTTGCATGCTGCTGGAAGCTATGCCACTACTATTTCAAATACCAGCAGGGTTACCTATGGTGGACGGGTTTCAGCAGAGCTTACAGGCTGGGAAGAAAGGACTGGCGTTTTACTTCCAAAAATTAGCCAATGAAAACCTTATGGATCACAACTGACCATTGTCTGACTCGCTTGCTTTGGACACATCATGAGGAGGGATCAATTGCTGGAGGAGGACATCATGTTCCATGAAGCAGAGGGCCAACAAGGGTGAAGGAGAACCTTGGTGACAATAGCTGCAAAGGTGAACTTGAACATGCTGGTGATCATGACAATGACCCAGAACCAGGCAACCTTCCGTTCTGTTGTACCTGAGGTCGCCATGAGTCAGAATCGACTCCACCGCAGCTCAGAGCAACATAATTATCCCTTGGGTTACTTTCTGCCTTTCTTCCCGTTAAGATAGTTTTAGGTAACTGGTGGTGAATACTAGGATTGGGGATATGCATGCACCTTCTTACTTAACATACAAAGACCCCAAATTCTTTAATACCAAAATACTCTGTCTTATCCTGGGTTCCTAGGAAACAGAGCTTGAAGCAAAAGTGTGTGTGCTAACATCTTATTAAAAAACTAAACATTTGCTATTGAGTCAAGTCCAGCTCATGATGACCCCATGTGTGTCAGAGTAGAGCTGTGCTCCGGAGGGTTCCTGTCTTAGTTATCTAGTGCTACTATAACAGAAATACCACAAGTGGATGGCTTTAACAAACAGAAATTTATTCTCTCACAGACTAGAAGTCCAAATTCAGGGTGCCATCTCCAGGGGAAGGCTTTCTGTCAGTTCTGAGAGAAAGTCCTTGTCATCAGTCTTCCCCTGGTTTAGGAGCTTCTCAGCACAGGAGCCCTGGGTCCAAAGGGCACTTTCTGCTTCCAGCAGTGCTTGATGGTATGAGGTCCCCTGTCTCTCTGCTTGCTTCTCTTTTTTATATCTCAAAAGAAATTGACTCAAGATACAACCTAATCTTGTAGATTGAGTCCTGCCATATTAACATAACTGCCTCTAATCCTGGCTCATTAACATCACAGAGGTGGGATTTACAACACATAGGAAAACCAAGTCAGATGACAAAATGGTGGACGATCATACAGCACTGGGAATCAGGGTCTAACCAAGTTGACACACATTTTGAAGGGGACACAATTCAATCCATAAGTTTACAATGGCTGATTTTTCAGAAGTAGACCACCAGGCCTTTCTTCTGAGGCACCTCTGGGTAGACTTGAACCACTAATCTTTTGATTAGCAGCCAAGCATGTTAATCTTTGCACCACTCAGGGACTTCCAAGGCAAAGATAGAGCTCAATAAAATTTACTTCCCTGAAATAGGCCCTTTTCCTCTGAGGCCTTCAAGAAAACAGCTAATGGAAGGCATCTTCCTGAAGCACATTGGTGGAGCAGTCCAAGAAGGCTTATAAACAGGGTTCTGCACACATATCAACATGTCAACAACACCCACGGCCCCCATCACAGACACTGACCTACAATGAGCCGATCTTGCATTTCTTCTGTCTGTGAGCCATGTGTTGATTCTCAGATCCCTCTGCAACAACCACTATCATTCTGCAGCTCTTCTAGAAAATATCTCTTGGAAGTTACCCACAACTACTTCATTTATTAATGAGACACAAATGTAGAGCTAACGCCTTTACCTTGTCATTTGATCATATTAGCAAGCAGTGTTATAGTTCTGAGAGGATTTGGAGGGGAGGGGTTGCTAGTTCAAGGAAGGGCCAGAGATTATGATCTCACGTGAACCTCACAAGTCCTCTAAGATAGACGGGGAAGATTTTATAACTGTCTTCGTTTTACACAGTGTTAAACCAAGGCCTTGTCTTTGCTTAAGAATAAATAAGTAGTAGATTCACTGGATGCCTCTTTCTGAAAGTGCTAGAATTATCTAACTGTTTTTCATGGAAAGCCTGCATTCCACACACGTGTAATTATTTGATGTCTGTGTTTTAAAATGAGAACACATTTTAGGTGCAATACAGTGTTCTGTTCATGTTTTCCTTCTTAGCCCTTCATACCCACTAGATTATAATATTATGGATGAAAACACAGGCACGGAAAAAAAATGCTAACATATATTTTTTTCACTTTGAGCAAAGAACACAAAAACCTATTGCCATCGAGTTGATTCTGACTCATAGCAACCATATAGGACAGGGTAGAACTGCCCCATGGGATTTCCAAGGAGCAGCTGGTGGATTCAAACTGCCCGCCTTTTGGTTAGCAGCCTGAGCTCTTAACCACTATACCACCAGGGCTCCGATTAAGAACAACAAGACGGGTTTAGTTAATCTGAGAAGATGTGAAACTGGTAGATTTAAAAATGAGCAACATTAATAATCTCAATCTATACTCCCCTCTTGTGGTCAATAGTATTATCACAGGAATGTAGGTGTACCAGGGAGAAAGAAACGCAGGCATTTTGGGAAATCCGTACCCTATACTATGGTTACAGGTCCTTGGGTGGTGTAATGGTTTGCACCCATCTACTAACCAAAAAGTTGGTGATGTGAGCCCACCCAGTGGTGCCACGGAAGAAAGGCCTTGTGATCTGCTTCCGTAAAGATTATAACCCAGAAAAACACTGTGGAACTTAGTTCTACTCTGTGAAACAAGGGGTCACCATGAGTTGAAATTGACTCAACAAGAGACAGCTAGACATAATGTGCATCCTGGTGAGAGAACACACCACCGCCTCTAATCTTACCTAAGGGATTCAACATGAGTCTGATCCAGCCTTTCGTAAAGGATGGTTATCACCATGAAACAGAATTTAATTTTTTCATTGCCTTACCATCAGCTACATGCATACATATGCGTACACACACACACACACACACACACACACACACACACACACGCAGGCACACACATAGAGGTTTTTAATTCTAACACCAGGAGAGATGTGAAATAATAATGTCAATCCAAGTCTCTAATTTTATAGATGAGGCAGCTGAGGCCCATCAAAGTGAGTTGACTTGCCCAAGGTCCTAATTTGCACTCTGGGGTGGTGTGAAAGGTGTTGACTTCAGTTTGAATCCTGGTTCTGCTGCTCAAGATGCCTGTGACTACAGGTCAGTCTTACTAAGTTGGCCGAGCTCTCGGTTTCTTCTCCCGTCAAGTGGGGGGAGTGTGAGAACCCACAGAGAGTTGGTGTGAGGAGTCGTTGAGATGAGGCAGGCAAGGCTTTAGTTCCGTACCTGGCCCGAGGGAAGCACGGAAGAGTCTAGGTCTTCACCTGTTAAACTCCAGCAACTGAAACTAAAATAGTAAATGTAAACATGTGTGACTGAATTTATCAGTACACATCGCATTCTTTCTCCCAGACTTGATTCTATTTTAACAAAAATGTACACATCCTACAAATTTTCAAACCTTCAGCCTATAAGTATATATTTAAGCAGGAAGGGCCTTATTTATTTAATTGTGCTTTAGGTGAAAGTTTACAGCTCAAGTTAATTTCTCATTCAAAAATGTATACACATAGTGTTTTGTGATATTGGTTGCAGTCCCCACAATGTGACAGCCCCCTCCCCCTTTCCACCCTAGGTTCCCTGTGTCCGTTCGACCAGTTTCTGTCTCTTCTTGCCTTTTGATCCTGTTTTGGGACAGGAGCTGCCCATTTGGTCTCATATATCTGATTGAACTAAGAAGCACATTCATCACGCGTATCATTTTTTTGTTTTATAGTCCTGACTAATCTTTGTCTAAAGAATGGAGAGCCCTATATTTTCTTACTTGCTAATTTCATAGGAGAAGAGCTCTTTGACAAAAATTTTGAGGTTCCTATCTTTGAATAGGAGAAGAAATTGAAGTTGTCAATGATTTCATTCTCCTTGAATCAACAATCATTATCCACGAAGCAGCAGTTAAGAAATCAAATGGCATATTATTGCATGGGGGCAAATCAGCTACAAAAGACTTCTTTAAAGTTTTAAAAAGCAGAAATGTCACTTTGAAGACAAGATGTACCTGACCCAAGCCAGGGTCTTCTCAGTGACCTCATATGCATGTGAAAGTAGGATACTGAAAAAAGAAGACAGAAGAATCAATGCATTCCAACCGGTATTGGCGAAGAATATTGCATCATCAAAAGAACAAACGAGTCAGTCTTAGGAGAAATATGACCAGAATATTCCTTAGAAGCGAGAATGGTGAGACTTCGACTTGCTTACTCTGGACACATCATCAGGAAGGACCAATTGCTGGAGAAAGACATCATGTTTGGTAAAGAAGTGGACCAACAGAAACGAGGGAAACCCTTAAAGAGATGGATTGACAATAGCCACAACAATGGACTCAAGCATACCAACAGTTACGGAGATGGCACAGGACCAGGGAACATTTTGTTTTGTTAACATAAGTTACGTCGCTCATGTTATACGTAGTCAGAGCTGCCTTAATGGCAACTAACAACAACAATAACATCTTTGAATAAAAATTTCTAATCTTATTTTTTCTTTTCTTGTAATCAGAAATCAGGGCCTCTAGTCTGGATTTCTCAGAATAAGAAATTTCAAAAGATACTGCAGATGGGATTATCCCTTGGTATTTTGCCAAATTGGACGTTTAAAAAATATTACTTTCCAATTATGATCATCATAATTTCAAGTAAAGAAAGAGCATTTCAACATACACAAATGTAGGAAAGGTTTTATTTCAAAATGAAAAACAACCCTATCCATTGAAAAATTTGCTACTTTGGAACTTTCCACCCAGGTGGGCAACAGCAGTGAACGACCATTTAGAAACCGCTGAGCTAAGACAAGGCCAGGTTAATTGGATTATTTTCCAGATTAGCCAAAGTTAAAGCCCTATTGATGTGTGGCAAGATGGACAATGTAAATGTGGAAGTATTTACAGATTTCTCCCTTTCTACAAAGCCCTATTTCTCCCTCTTTGTGCTTCCTGTAGAAGGTGCATTATTTGTGACTAGAGAGAGAAGAGCAGAAGGGAAAAAGAAAGAAAAGCACAGAAAAAGATCTGGTGCGTAGTGAGAATTTTATTGTTGTTGTTTGTGTTTAAACTTGTTTATTGTAAAATAAAAAACAGTTCAAGAAAACACATAAAACAAATATATAGCTTAATGAGCTATTATAAGGTAAATACCCATGTTATCACCTCCCAGCTAGAAAGAGAACTTTGCCAGCCACACCATTAGCCCCTCCATGTGCCCCATCCAATTCTGAATCCTCTCTTTCCCCAAGATTAAGCAATACCCTTACTTCTATAATAATCAGTTCCCTGCAATTTAAAAAAAAAAATGTTTATTACCCAAGTGTACATCCCTAAACACTACATTTACTCTTGCCCATTAAAATTTTTTTTTTGTTGAGTCTGTTAAATTTTTTTAATCTCTAGTTTCTCCCTCAATCTCTTTCTTCTCCCACAATTAATTTGTTGAAGAATCCAAGCCGTTCAACTGCAGTTTCCCTCAGCCTGGTTCTCCCAGCTGCACTCATGGTGCAGCTCAGTCTGTCCCTCTGCCCTCTGTATTTCCTGCAAAATGGAAGCTGGATCTTGAGGGTGGATCAGACTCATGTTCAGTCTCTTAAGTAAGATTAGAGGCGGTGGTGTGTTCTCTCATCAGGATGCACGTTATGTCTGGCTGTCTCTCAATGAGTTTTTATTATGTCCGTAGTTATTGCTGAGCAATGTCTAGATCCATTGATTTGCGTTGGGTTTACAATATAGTGATTTTTCATTTGTAAGCTGGAACCCTTTTATAAAGGATGATACCCCTCATCTAGTCTGTGGTTACTCAGGGCTACAGTTCCTATAGGAAAGTGGGATAAATACTTGACTCTTCCTTTATTTATTAGTCTTCAAGGTAGTGAATTGGTTCTTTATCATCATTTGAAGGTGACTAGTTAGTATTTTATGTCATTATGAATTGTTGTATTTAAATGTATTGATGAGTTTTAATTAACTGCAATTATTATTGTACTTGAAGCTCAAATTATCCCATCTTTGGCCAGTGAGAGTCTCTTTAAGTTGGTTCCTGAGTCCTTTTGACCCCATTGTCTTTGATAGCTTCCTCACTATCTAGTACGATAAGCTGTTCCGGGGTCATCCTGCCCCAGACCTAAAGTCAGCCATTCCTCCAAGAAGTCCTAGTTCATTTTAGTGGAAAATTGCATTTAAAGACCACAGTCTTTTAGGATGCTCGTTATTACTGACATAGCCATTATTTCTAGGCCTCTTCAATACACAGACCTAGAAAATCCTTATATATACTATCTCATGGGTTTATTTTGATATTTCCAATTTGGAATCAAGTTTACTGTGTTTTCTACTTGACCTCATCTATATTACATCCCTTTCTTCCATGCTGGGAATCTAGTTCTCAAAAACACAGGGAATGATGAAGCTAGAGCATCCCTTTTCCTTTTGTGGCTTGGACAGAGCATGCCGTTGTCACAGGCTCCCTCCTTGGGTCAGTGCAGCCTTGGACTGCCCTGCATTCTGACAGCCAGTCCACACATGCTATGCTTCTTTCCACCCTAACACCACCAGGCTGGGAACTGTCACTTGGGTCCTGGAACACAACACCCTCCAGTTTTTCCCTCTTTCTCCCTGAACACTTCTTGTCATCACATTCATCCTAAGGATTTTCTTCAAGTGGAGGATCATCAGGCCTTTCTTCCGTTCTTCATGTGACATGGCATCCACGCTCGCCAGTCGTTGTTGCCTTCCCTTGGATGTATTCCCATTTGCGGATGTCACTCTCAGTGTGCAGCACCAAGAATTGCACCAGGCAGGGTTGGCCCTGCCCACCAGCTCCATTGAACTCTTGTCTGTCTCAATACCTTCACTCCTTATTTAAGATGATAACTCAGAAGCCAATGCCAGCTTTTCTGGTAAAGTTGGGTAATTCTCAAGGGCAGTTGGATGCTTGTCCAGTGGCTTGTGAGTGACCTGCATGTTTTTACATTTCCAAGAGAGTGGAGCCAAAATGTCACCGTACTGTTGTTGTCAGTGTTGTTAGGTGCCATTGAGTCCGTTCCAACTACAGTGACCCTATGTATGACAGAACAAAACACTGCCTGGTCCTGAGCCATCCTCACAATCGTTGCTATGTTTGAGCCCATTGTTGCAGCCACTGTGTCAATCCATCTCCTTGGGGGTCTTCCTCTTTTTCACTGACCCTCTACTTTATTAAGCATGATGTCCTTCTCCAGGGACTGGTACCTCCTGATAACATGTCCAAAGTACGTGAGATGAAGTCTTGCCATCCTTGCTTCCAAGGAGCATTCTGGCTGTACTGCTTCCAAGACAGATTTGTTCATTCTCCTGGCAGTCCATGGTATATTCAACATTCTTCGCCATCACCATAATTCAAATGTATCAATTCTTCTTCGGTCTCCCTTTCCATTGTCCAGGTTTTGCATGCATATGAGGCAATTGAAAACACCATGGCTTGGGTCAGGTACACCTTAGTCCTCAAAGTGACATCTTTGCTCTTTGACACTTTAAAGAGGTCTTTGGCAGCAGATCTGCCCAATGTAACACATCATTTGACTTCCTGACTGCTGCTTCCATGAGTGTTGATTGTGGATTCAAGTAAAATGAAATCCTTGACAACGACAATCTTTTCTCCGTTTATCATCATGTTGCTTACAGATCCAGTTGTAAGGATTTTTCATTTCTTTGTGTTAAGGTGTAATCCATACTGAAGGCTGTGGTCTTTGA
>NW_004443954.1:5651221-5679337 GCF_000243295.1 Trichechus manatus latirostris
GGTGTAATCCATACTGAAGGCTGTGGTCTTTGATCTTCATCAGTAAGTGCTTCAAGTCCTCTTCACTTTCAGCAAGCAAGGTTGTGTCATCTGCATATCGCAGGTTGTTAATGAGTCTTCCGCCAATCCCTTCATATAGTCCAGCTTCTCAGATTATTTGCTCAGCATACGGATTGAATAAACATGATGAAAGGATACAACCCTGACACACACCTTTCCTGACTTTAAACCACACAGTATCCCCTTGTTCAGTTTGAATAACTGTCTCTTGATCTATGTACAGATTCCTCAAGAGCACAATTGAGTGTTCTGGAATTCCCATTCTTCGCAAAGTTATCTATAATTTGCTATGATGCACACAGTCAAATGCCTTTGCATAGTCAATGAGACACGGGTAAACATCTTTTTGGTATTCTCCACTTTCAGCCAGGATCCATCTGACATCAGTAAAGATATCCCTCCTTCCAAGTCATCTTCTGATCCAGTTTGAATTTCTGACAGTTCCCTGTTGATGTAACGATGCAACCATTTTTTAATTATCTTCACATAATTTTACTTGCATGTGATATTAATGGTATTGTTCAATAATTTCCTCGTTTCATTCAATCACCTTTCTTTGGAATGGGCACAAATATGGATCTCTTCCAGTCTGTTAGCCAGGTAGCTGTCTTCCAAATTTCTTGGCATATGAGTGAGCACTTTCAGTGTTGCATTTGCTTGTTGAAACATCTCAACTGATATTCCACCAGATCCCGGAGGCTTGTTTTTTGCCAATGCCTTCAGTGCAGCTTGGACTTCTTCCTTCAGTACCATTGGTTCTTGATCATATGCTGCCTCTGAAATGGCTGGGCATCGGCCAATTCTTTTTTGTACAGTGACTCTCTTCTTTTGATGCGTCCCACGTCATTCAATATTTTGCCCATAGAATCCTTTAATATTGCAACTTGAGGCTTGAATTTTTTCTTCAGTTTTTTCAGCTTGAGAAATGCCTAGCGTATTTTCCCCTTTTGGTTTTCTAACTCCAGGTCTTTACACATTTCATTATGGTACTTTACTTTGTCTACTTGAGCCGCCCTTTGAAATCTTCTGTTCAGCTCTTTTACTTTATCATTTCTTTCATTCACTTTAGCTACTCTATGTTTAAAAGCAAGTTTCAGAGTCTCTTCTGACATCCATTTTGGTCTTTTTTTTTTTTTTTTCCTGTCTTTTTTAATGACCTTTTGCTTTCTTCATATATGGTATCCTTGATGTCATCCTACAGCTCGTCTGGTCTTTGGTCATTAGTGTTCAACGTGTCAAATCTATGCCTGAGATTGTTTCTAAATTCAGGTGGTATATACGCAAGGTCATACTTTGGTTCTCGTGGACATGTTTTAATTTTTCTCAGCTTCAACTTGAACTTGCATATGAGCTGTTGATAGTCTGCTCTGCAGTTAGCCTCTGGCCTCGTTCTGACTGATGATACTGAGCTTCTCCATGATCTCTTTCCACAGATATAGTCGATTTGACTCCTGTGTACTCCATTCAGAGAGGTCCATGTGTATAGTTGCCATTTATGTTGTTGAGAAAAGATATTTCCAATGAAGAAGTCGGTCTTGCAAAACTCTATCATTCAATATCCTGTGTCGTTTTTATCACTGAGGCTGTATTTTCCAACTACTGATCCTTATTCTTTGTTTCCAACTTTCTCATTCCAATCACCAGGAATTATCAATGCATATTGATTGCCTGTTTGATCAATTTCAGACTGCGGAAGTTGGTAAAAATCTTCAATTTCTTCATCTTTGGCATTAGTGATTGGTGCATAAATTTGAATAATAGTCATATTAACTGGCCTTCCTGGTAGGCATATGGATATTATCCTATCACTGACAGTGTTGTATTTCAGGATAGATCTTGAAATGTTTTTTTTTTTGATGATGAATGTGATGCTGTTCCTCTTCAATTCGCCATTCCCGGCATAGTAGACCATATGATAGTCTGATTCAAAATAGCCAATACCAGTCCATTTCAGCTCACTAATGCCTAGGATATCGAATTTCAACCATTCCGTTTCATTTTTGACAACTTCCAGTTTTCCTTCATTCATTCTTTGTCTATTCCACTTTCTGATTACTAGTGAATGTTTGCAGCTGTTCTCATTTTGAGTCATGCAATACCTGCATATGAAGGTCCCGAGAGCCTGACTCCATCCATGTCATTAAGGTCAACTCTACTTTGAGGAGGCAGCTCTTCCTCAGTCATATCCTGAGTGCCTTCCAACCTGAGGGGTTCATCTGCTGGTGCTATAGCAGACAGTGTTCTGCTGCTATCCATAAGGTTTTCACTGGCCACTTTTTTCAGAAGTAGATCCCCAGGTCCTTCGTCCCAGTCTGTCTTAGTCTGGAATCTCCACCGAAACCTGTCCACCATGGGTGACCCTGCTGGTATTTGAAATATCAACATCACTTTCAACATCACAGCAACACACAAGCCGCCACTGTATAACAAATTGACAGACAAGTGGTAGAAGTGTCACATTAGCTCTATCATTTCTCACAATTGTCTTCTTCAGATGTGGCTTGAATTTCTTATGGCTAAGTCAGATCTAGCTTTATCTTGGTCAGTTGGCTTGCTCCCTGGGAATAAGTAGGTGGATTTTCCCTTTAGTTATAATAAATCAGAGGATGCTTCCTTACTTCTTATGGCTCTGAAGATACGATACCATAAGATGAAAGATGTGCCAAAACTTGCACATCAGTGCAGCTTTGATGATCCCTAGAGTGACTAAATGGCTTTGGCAATGGAAGGCTCTGGATGGACTTTCTCGTTCTCTTGAGCATTTAAAATAAGTGTATTATTCATAGGATATTGAGAAACTACCACAAATATAATCTTGGTGAATTACTAATATTTGGTTAACTTTAAATATATATATATATGCACACTATACACATATATATGTGTTTGTGCATGTGTATTAAAATAATAGCTATCATTTACTGAGTGCTGGGACCATGCTAAGAGCTTTTCAGAGGTATCTTCATTATGAATTGTTGGATTTCTTCATTATGAATTTCTGAAGTAGAAAGTATTTATCCACATTAGCAGAATGAGAAAACCAAGCATCAAGGAGGTTAAATAAAATGCCCAAGGTTATGTCACTGTTGAGTAACAGAGTTGGGATTTAAATCCAGAGCTACTGTCTTAGTCATCTAGTGCTGCTCTAACAGAAATACCACAAGTGGATGGCTTTAACAAAGAGAAGTTTATTCCTTCACAGTCCAGTAGGCTACAAGTCCAAATTCAGGGTGTCAGTTCCAGGAGAAGGCTTTCTCTCTCTGTTGGCTCTGGAGGAAAGTCCTGTGATGCATTAGTCTTCCCTTGGTCTGGGAGCATCTCAGCGCAGGAATCTCAGGTCCAAAGGACACAGTCTGTTCCTAGCACTGCTTTCTTTGTGGTATGAGGTTCGCGTGTGTTTCTGCTCACTTCTCTCTTTTATATCTCAAAAGAGACCGGCTTAGACACTATCTAATCTTGTAGACCTCATCACTATAACTGCCACTAATTCATCTTATTACATCATAGTGATAGAGTTTACAACTCATAAGGAAATCATATCAGATTACAAAATGGTACACAATCTTACAATACTGGGAATCATGACCCAGCGAAGCTGGCAGACATTTTTGGGGGACACAATTCAATCCATGACAGCTACCTCACTTAAAAGCTCATGCTGAACAATTGTACCTACCACTTCCTCCCGTGGTTTGTTCTCCAAGGAAGCTTTGTTTTTGTGCATAGCCCTTAGTTCAGAGGGACACTAAGGCAGAGAAACTGTTACATTTACTTATCAAAAAGGTTACTGGGAAATCTATAGTCAAAGGGGCGAAGTATCTCTCATTAGGAAATGAAGAACTAAAAATAAAGTTGGGCACCTGTCTCCCCATTGGTCTCTGTGCTGTGTCGGGCCCTCTGTCTCCTCCCCCACTCCCTCTTTGCACTGCTGAAGATATTATCATTAATTTTCCGTGAGACTCAGCACTCGTTAGGTGCCTCTGCCTTGCAATTAATAATTTCTGTGAACATTAGTTGCTAAAGATTTGAAGTGCTTCAGTTCAAAGGACCACAGCCCAAGTGTTTATGAGCCATTACCATAAAATGGGAAATGGTTTGTTATTCCTGAACTTTCCCCTTGAATGCCCTTGCCAAAAATTGCAGGGTGTGTAGTTGTTACCTGATTTAATAGATGGAGGACTACAGCTTTTCCTTCCTGATTCTAAACTTCAAATGTGCTTTCAAAGAAACGCTCATAGACAATGACTGCATCCATGTATGTGACTCAGAGTTATGTTTCTTCATAAGATCGCTGCAAGTTGGACCTTGAAACCTTGGAGTTACCCTTGCTGTTGAGTCGATTCTGACTCATGGCAACTCTATAGGACAGAGTAGAACTGCCTCATAGTGTTTTTAAGGCTGTAATCCTTATAAAAGCAGACTGCCACATCTTTCTCCCATGGAATGGCTGGTAAGTGTAGAGCAGCTGCTGGATTTGAACTACTGACATTTCAGTTAGCAGCCAAGTGCTTAACTTCTGTGGCTTCAGGGTTCCTTTTGAAACCTGGGAGAGAGGTTATAAATCACTCTTCCTCTCACATGATGCCTGACCACTCATCTACGAAAGGTTACATAAGATTCACATTTTCTGTCTTATTAATATTGTTGTTAGTGCTGTTGAGTCAGCCCTGACGCATGGTGGCCCCATGCACAACAGAACAAAAAACTTCCCCTTCCTGTGCCATCCCCATGATTGGTTGTGGATGGGTCTGTTGTGATCCATAGGGTTTTCATTGACTGATTTTGGAAGTAGATCACCAGGCCTTTCTTCCCAGTCTATCTTAGTCTGGAAGCTCTGCTAAAACCTGTTTAGAATCATAGCAACAGGAGGCCTCCACTGACAGATGGGGGCTGCACACAAGGTGAGCTGACCTAGAATTGAACCTGAGTCTCCAGCATGGAAGGAGGGAACGCTACCGCTGAACCACCGCTGCCCCCAAGGTCTCATTAATGATATTAGTTAACCTTCATTGAGTGTTTATACTGTATAGAGGCGTGACTTCTCAGAACAACTCCTATGCGATACGGTCATTTGAAAAGATTGCCATGTAGAGGTATTTAATCACTTGCCAAAGTGACACAGAAGGTAAATGGCAGAACATTTGAATGAACTCAAGTGTGTCTGAATCCATAGTCCTTTCTTCTAGCCACTCCACATTGCTGCCCCTCACAACCTGGACTCTTTATAGCTTTGAATGTTTATCATTTACCTGTTGCCTGATTAGTCTGGGGAAGTATTGTTGTAGAGAGGTTTGGATTTCACAAGCTGCATGAATGAAAAAGAGGAAGGGTTTGGCGAGTGAAGTGAGAGAAGAGTGAGAACATTGGGTGCAGTTTTGGCAGCTACACTGGTGGTTCAGAAAAGGCAAACATCAGACAGCTCAGCTGGGACAAAGGAGAAGGCAGGGAAGAAAACAGGAGGTGTGGACAGAGGCAGGACCACGAGTCGTTCATGTTGACTCCTTCTTGGACCCTCTTTCTCATTCCTTGAGATTGAGGGTATTAGTATTTGATCTTTGCTTCAAAAAGGCTGTGCAATGAGTCATTCATTTCATTTATTCACTGAGCATGTATCTTGAGACATCAGTAACATATAGGCTACTGTGCTTGACATTAGGCATACCAAAAGGAATAGAATATGCCCTTGACATCAAGGAGCTCATTGTGCATTGAGGATGGTGGGTGGAAAGGCATGTGATGTGGCGACAAAAAGCACGGCTTGTAGGCTGAAAGGAAATGGTTTAAATCTGAGCTCCACACATACGAGTTGGATAATCATAGGCAAACCACTCAATTCCTCTAAGCCTCAGTTTCCAGATCTATACAATTTCATATTTAATGGAAGGAGTAGAAATACTGTATGCAACATATAAAGCAGAGTTCTCAACATATTATATGTACTCAATAACAAACCAGTTGCTGTTGAGTTGATTTTGACTCATGGCAACCCCATGTGTGTCAGAATAGAACTGTGCTCCACAGGGTTTTCAAGGGCTGATTTTTTGGAAGAAGATCACCAGGTCTGAGGCACCTTTTGGTTAGCAGCTTTTGCATTGCCCAGGGACTCCATATGTACTCAATAAATATTAACTATTATGATGATGTAAAGATTTATCTTTTATTATAAAAACTGTTATAGTGCAGGGATATTCTATGAAAACTAATTCTGTGGTTATCATGAAGCTATTTCAAAGCTCCATAAGATTTGATCCAAAACTTAAATGATTACAAGTTTGACAGGCAAGCAAATGGAGGTAGAGAGTCATTCTGGACAGAACCAACAGCTTATGCAAAGGCATAGCAACTGAAGAGAGCAAGCACAGTGTATTTATGGATCAGCAAGCTGTTTGGGTGGAAGGAGCATGAAAAGCTGAGGAAAGGGTGCATCTGGAGAGGTAGTCTGAGGCTGGATTCTCTTATGGTACTTCCTAAGAAAGGCCATGACTAACAAGTTCCTTGAGATCATGGAATGAATGGAGTTACAAAAGTCTCTGGTGTGCCTCAAAAAACTGATGGGAATAATTTTGGGTTAACAAAGATTTATAAAACCACAGAGGTTTTTATTTCCCAAAAGAAAAGAAGCGTTGACTACCTGCCAAAGGATGAAATATTTTCCATAGTGAGGGAAAGAAGGTAGTAGCAGGCCAAATGACCATTGTCGTAAATATATCAACTAATTGTATTCTTCTAAGTTAGTTGTTTTTCCCTACTTGATTTCTTCCTCCAAAACACAGAACAAATTTAAACCTCAGCAAGCAAAAGCAGGAATGCCACTAATTCACTGTTCTACTTTCTTGAGTTGTTCTTTGGAAAGAGATGTGGCTGTGGGCCCAGTGAATGTTGCCCCGTTCTGGCTAAACCACTCTTAGACAGTTTTTGATAAATCTGCAAAGATTCTAGCACTTGAAGTGTATCTACAGTAGTTACTACCTTATGCCAGATAGTACTTTCGATCTTCAATGACTTGCTAATAAAATACCAATTTAGAAGGTTAAAAAAATTGCTATGGGTATAATATAATGTTTATTCATAGCATTAAGTGACCTCCCACCAAGGAAAAACAGTTGCTTCAATTCTCTTGCATTATTGGTATCAGCCAGGAGAGGATGGTGGCTCCTGCTATTTATCAGCACAAGAATCCATTGTGGCTGTAAGATGTAAGATGAAACCCTGGAAAAATGAAAAACAGAGTGAAACTTCAATTAATCAGATGGCTTTGAGGACTGAGATTTTCTTGTTGAATTTTCAGCTTACAGTATGGTATATTCAAACCCTTTCTGTGTTAAATATGAGTTGTTTTAGCATTTATGGCTGAAAATCGTTTTGAAATATATAAGACCAGCCTTATGAATTCCCTGCTAGGAGGCTCAAGTGAATTGTATGAAGCTTCAGATCGTTTTCTCACACCTAAACGCTTGTTTTATCCAACTACACATCTAAATGGCGGAAGCATAAGCAATCAGGCAGAATGTCCATGCATTCCAGGATGTGCCCAACCAAACCCATTACCACTGAGTGGATTCTGACTCATAGCAACCCTGTAGGATGGAGTAGAACTGCCCTATAGGGTCTCCAAGGAGCAGCTGGTGGATTCCAACTGCTGACCATTTGGTTAGCAGCCAAGCTCTTAACTACTACACCACCAGGGCTCCAGGATGTGCCCAGATGTTCTTACCATCTTGCCTTTGATATGATTATGATGAAGAAGGAGATGATGATAATGATAACTTCTCTCTGCGCAGAGCAATTACTATGCGCCTGGCTTTGTGCTTGGGTGCTTAAGGTATGTCATTTAATCCCAACCACAGTCCTGCTGTGGAAACTTGTCTCATGAGTTGGATCTTTCTTTTGACAGAGAAGTGCAAGAAATGCTCTGCCTAGTGGCTCTGACTTCCCATTAAGTGAGATTTAGTCATTCAAGGAATCACTATGAAGTAACAAGGATTTTTTTTTTACTTAATTGTTTTTATATTTTATTTCTTTTGTTGTTGTTGTCGAAAATATATACAGCAGAACATACACCAATTAAGCAATTTTACTTGTACAGGTCAGTGACATTGATGACTTTCTTCGAGTTGTGCAACCATTTTTACCCTCTTTTTCCAAATTGTTCCTCCCCCATTAATATCAACTCACTGCTCCCTAAGCTTTCTACCTAACCTTTCAAGTTGCTGTTGTTATTTTGATCTCATATAGATAGTTCTTTAAAAGAGCACAATGCTGAAGGCAGACATTCTTTACTAATTAAACTATTGTTTGGTTTAAAGAAGATTTTAGAAGATATTTTTGGTTTAAAGTTTAAGGTTTAAAGATTATCTCAGGGCAATAGTTTTGGGGATTCCTTCAGCCTCCATGGATCCAGAAGGTCTGAACTCCATGTGAAGTTGAAATTCTGTTCCACATCTTCCCCCCTTTTGATCAAAGATTCTTCTATTTGATCAAAAAGTTCAGTAATGATAGCTGGACACCATCCAATTCTTCTGATCTCAGGGCAAAGGAGGTAGTTTCCATAGGGGCAATTAGGCACACATTCCATTTCCTCCTCCTATTCCTGGATCTACTTCTTTTTCTGTTGCTCAGGTGAATAGAGACTAATTGTTGTACCTTGGATGGCTGTTTGTGAGCTTTTAAGATTCTAGGCACTATGCAATGAACTAGGAGGTACAACAGAAGCACTAAACATGATATTAGGCCAATTAGCTGGGATGACCCATGAAACCATCACCCTAAACCTCCAAACCAAGGCACCAAATGCCATGAGGTGTTAGGCTGTGCATAAGTAGCCTTAGAAGCTACTCTATTTTGTTGTTTTTGTAAATGTATCTATCACACAACATTTGCCAATTCAAATTGTTACAGGTGTATAACTTAGGGACATCAATTACATCAATTGACTGTGCAACCCTTCCCTGCCTAATCAAAGTAAATTTTCCATCACTGATCAATGCAAATTTTTCATCACCGTAAACAGAAACCCAGTGCTCCGTAAGCAATAGCTCCCCCTTTCCCCTTCCTCCCTACCCCGCGTAACCACGAATAAACTTTAGTCTTTATGCATTTACCTGTTGTTGTCTTTTTATAAAAGTGCGGTCATACAATATTTGTCCTTCTGAGATTGACTTATTTCACTCAGCATAACGTTTTCAAGCTCCGTTCATGTTGTGGCGCGTATCAGGACTTTGTCTCTCTTTCTGGAAAGAGAAAAGGGTTATTTTTAAGGCACACATGAAAACCATCTCATCATTCCAATCCACCAATCAGAATCCCAGATTCTGCCTTTCAGCTCCAAGGCAATGAGCTTATCACATAATGAGCAAATGTCGCGCTTAATATCTTACGATCTTATTTTATTTGGCACATCTGATATGAGGATTGTGCTGCTGGATTTCCACAAGGGATTGCAGAGCTTATTATTATTATTTTTTTGCAGCAGGGGGCAGCCTGTGCCTGTGAAAGAATAAGATTGGTCCCCACAGTTCTCAAAATTGTGCTGATCTTTTCTCCCCCTTCTTTCTGATACATTTTCCTGAAAACTCATTATCTAAATTTAAAATTAAGTGTTGTTAGATGAGTGGAAGAGAAGTATTCAGAAAAGATTGCTTTTGATGAAATAAAGCCTGCCAAGGGGCTTTTGACACAGCTCTTCCCCCGGAGAATGATTTTCAAGTATCAGTGATTAATAAATCTTATTTTGTTTCATTTTTGTAAACTATAGACTATAGACTTTTGCAAACTATAGAAAATTTCAAACATATAGAAAGTCACAGAAAACACTAGAACAGATACGAAGCAAAGTGTATTCAAGTTTAATATACTAATTTAATACTTTAATTTCCTAAGCTCTTTGAAATTTGTCGTATTTACTAGCAAAATCTGAATGAAAGTGATGAACGAAGGAGACAAGGAACAGATGTCAGAAGTTTGGAGTTGTCATCTGCATGAATCTCTAACTCACTGCTTTACCTCCATAATAAAGAATATTATTGAGTCAGACTATATGAGGTTCAACCCTGATTGTGCCTGCTCCTTGCTTTATGTAACATGTCTTGGGCAAGTGATTCAACCTCTCCAAGTCTGACTCCTCATCTACAAAATGTGGATTATAATAACTGTGCCTACTCCCTAGGGCGATGATAGGGATTCACACAAGGCATTTAGCACTGAGTCGGGCATAATTAATGTGCTTGACAAATGATCGTGTTGATTATTAATCTCCCTGGGCTTCATTCAGCCTCTTCATGTTTGAAATGAGGGCGTTAGATGAGATTTCTAGGTCCACTGTCAATAGAAAATGCTGAAGTTTATATGGCGCAGTGGTGAAGAGCTATGGCTGCTAACCAAAAGACAGGCAGTTCGAATTCACCAGCTGGTCCTTGGAAACCCTATGGTGCAGTTCTACTCTGTCCTATGCGTTCTCTGTGAGTCGGAATCAACTCATCAGCAATAGGTGTTTTAACCTTTTATTGCTAATTCTCTGATAGAGCCAAAGGTATTGGATCAGAGAGAAGCCTATACTCTGAGCACCAGGCACCATAAGAAACATTGATAGTATGTGGTATAAATCTGCATTTTCTGGCTTTTAGTAAAATATCTCCAGGGCCAAAAGTTGATGGTTTTCACCCTCATATGTTCTTTCTTGTATTTTTCTTCCCAATTCTTTTAAGAGTAAAGACTATATCATGTTTCTATAATCAACTGAATTCAATTAGGGTTATTTATTAGGTGATGAAAATATGTAAGGCACTTGCTAGGCACTACAGGGGGGAGAAAGATGAAATAAGACAAAAATCCTCCCTATTGGGAGACTATTACCTAGTAGAAGAAGATAAGACAAATATCCAAAATGCAAGACAAAATGTGGCAAATGCTATATTATAAGTAAACTTTACCCTGAGGCGAGAGAGAGAAATACTAATTAAGACTGGGTAGAAACCAGCCTTCAAAGATAGGTAGAATTTGGGTAGGATGAGTCGGGGTGGCCGTGGGGGCATGGGCGGGGAACACTCTAGGCAGGGAGAGGGTCTTAGAAACTGGAAAGAGCAAGTTTGTGGTCTGGACTGATCAAAGCAGGGAATTCAGGATGGACGTAGCTAGAGACAGGACTCAAAAGATAAATTGGGGCCCAATTTTAGAGGGCTGTTGATGGCAAGTTAAGAATTTAAAACTTTATAAGGAGTGATGAGTCGAAAACAATGCTTTAGGGAGCAGTAAGGAGAATGGATTGGAGCTGGAGAGAAAACAGAAATGGAGAAACTGTGTGTCTTAGTGGCCTAGTGCTGCTACAACAGAAATACCACAGTGGATGGCTTTAACAAAGAGAAAGTTATTCTCTCACAGTCTAGGAGGATAAAGATCTGAATTCAGGGCTCCAACTCCAGGGGAAGGCTTTCTCTCTGTGTTGGCTCTGGGGGAAGGTCCTTGTCATCAATCTTCCCCTGGTCTAGGAGCTTCTCAGTGCAGAGACCCCGGGTTCAAAGGACTCGCACCCCTCTTGGTTCTTCACTCTTGGTGGTAGAAGGTTCCGCTGTCTCTCTGCTGGCTTCTCTCTTTTATATCTCAAAAGAGATTAACTCAAGATACAACCTAATCTTATAGATTGAGTCCTGCCTCATTAACATAACTGCCTTTAATCCTGCCTCATTAACATCATAGAGGTAGGATTTACAATACACAGGAAAATCACATCAGATGACAAAATCGTGCACACATGCGGTGGATTAATTACTTCTGTGCGTGACCTTTCTAGCCATGGCCTTGTAACTCCCACCCAGGTGATTGTGTGGTAGGGTAATTGTGGCCTACCAAGGGGATCGGTCAGTTTTGCCTTAAAAGAGAGCCATGTCCAGAGCAGAGAGGAGGAGTCTACCACCACCAAGGAAGTAGAGGTCACAAGGAGAGACCAGCAGGAGATGGTGCAGAGGGTTTCCCAGCCCACGGAGAGAGAAAGCTGAGTGTTTTGGGCAGAAACCGAGGGCCAGGGAGAGGCGTGCCTGTGAGCACGGCTGGGAGGAGGCTGTCCTGATGGAAGAACTGTATGAGTGTTCCCAAGCCCGAAGTGTAACTGTTACTTTCTAATAAACCCCACAACTGTGAGTATGGTCTGTGAGTTCTGTGCAGCCATTGCAATGAATTATCGAACCCAGTGGAGAAGTAGAGGGTGCTGTGCGAGAGACAGTTGGTGTCAGAATTGGTAAAGATGGCAGAAGGAGGAAGCATGTCTGATCTCTGCCTCATAGGAATCAGCCTTGGGCTGCTCATCTTGGTTCTCCTTCCCCCTTGTGAAGTTAGAGGAGGTCAGGCAGTGCCCCCATGCCATGTTTACAACTCACAATACCGAGAATTACATATTTGAGAGACACAATTGAGTCCATAACACCATGTCAGCAGTGACTGCAGTGGTCTGTAATACAGGTGATACAGACTTGAATTATGACCCTCATGGTAAAAAGAGGGTATGATGTGAGAGAAATTAGAGGATGACTCACTCATTCTTTCCACGTTTGTTAAACACCTACTCTGACTAGGCACCAGCCTCGTACAGGGGATTCAAGAGGAATCAGAGGATCCCTGTGGCAGGGAGTGGGGGGTGGAGGATAACTTAATCATTTCTTATATTTGTGTGGGTGATTTTCATGGTAGTGGGTTAGGGATGGCTAGTCAGGAAACAGGAGAAGTGGAAGACAATAAAGTGATTAACTCAGATGCAAACATTGGAGAAGAGGATGATTTAAGGCAGGAAGACAAGATCAGTTTGGAATGGAATTCAGCATCTAACTCAGTTAGTGGGTGAATGAATACAAGCATAAGAATGAATTAATGCATGAATGGGCAGATGGAGGAGTGGGAACTGTGCCGCCCTCCATGAATTGGGTATGCAATTCCATTACCAGTCTTGCATTATGATTGAATCTTCCTGACCTAGCGGAGTAGCCCCTCAGCATTCATCTCATCTAACCAGCTATCCTACAGAGATGCCAACAAGGAGGTTGCTGCACCAGCTGATGGTGGCTGTGAGATGTGACCCTGTCATAACTTATTCCACTGGGAACAGGATTCTCCCACCACCTTGGCAGAGGTGTTTGTCCTGGGAGACAAGGACGTGGGCAAGTGGCCCTGTAGTGCCTTGCTCTCATGGTTGTGTAGTGGGGGAGTTATCACCCAGCTCTCACCTGTGTCTGGAATATGTCTGTGAGACTGAGCTCCAGTACATTATTGATCTGGGCCTTCTACTTATGTAGCACTGAGTATGCAGGGCTGAAGCTGAGGGGACGGGTGTCTAATTACACAGTCTGTAGCCACATGGCCAATCCATGTCCTCAAAATCTCAATTCTGCTGTATTTTCTTGGACACAGATTTCTGACCTGTAATTAAACACACAGGTGATTCCCAGGGCTCTCTGGATGGTGGACAGAGATTGCCAGGTCTAAAAAATGGAGACCATTACTTCTATAGAAGGGCAGCCTGGCATGAGATCAGAAAAGTCTTTAACACGCAGTAGATTTGCGAATGAGCAATATGCAGGTTCCAGCCCAGCCTGCTACCAAGTTATCTGTATGGGATAGTGTAAGTCATGTGACCTCTTTTGGCCTTCAGGCTCTTCATCCATAAAATGAGAGGGCTGAAATAGAAGTATTTCTCAGAGTGCTTCACAGACCACAGGTATCAGAAGCTTCGCAATGCTTGTTAAAATGCAGACTCCTGAGCCCTACTGAAGCTTATCAGAATATGTAGGAGTGGGCCAGGAAATTGCATTTTTACTATCTCCCAGGCTTTTCTTGATGCACACAATACATTGAGGACTATCGGACCGGATAGTCTCTAAGGACAGGTTTGACCCAAGGTAAGTTGGACAGTCTTTTGTTCTCCCCACTCCCTTGGGCACCATCTCCATAGTGATATCTCCTCACCCACAACCATTCCCACCATCATACGCCCCCAAATTCTAATGCTGAGCCACTCAGAGTTGTTCTCCTGTTCTACTCTTACTACGCCCAGTCAGCGTTGGCTGAAATTATTTCCTCATACTCTCTGCATCTGCCAACCTATCCAAGGTAGCAACTTGCTAAAGTGTTTTGGAAACTACAAAGTCTTTTTCAGATAGAAGGTGTTCATCTGGTAAACCTATCCATGCCAAAATGCCAGTGGAGAGAGGGCAAAGTCAGGGTGCTTCTCAAGCTAAGATCCTACCCACCTGCCATTGAAATGTTAGTTTTGGAGAGGCAATGTCAAATCCAGGGAATGATTTCTCTGGGAATTTCAGACCCAGCTGGCAGTGGGGAGGGTGATATTGTGGCAGGTGAGTGGGATAACTATTTTTTGGAAGATGTGACTTTTTGAGGTTTTTGGAATCTCATCAGTAGGTAGATGTCCCACAGAAAATCTATTCGCCTTATAAACATACATTTAGCTCAGTCTAAATTAGAGAGAATTTTCAGGTAAAAGACATTGAACCTTGCAGAAAATCTCAAAGTATCTAGAGGTCAATCCAAGTTTTCAACAACCGTTCCCAAATGTCTTAGCTTTGATACATATGAAAGTGTAGGGCCTTCCAGCATCCTAACTAAACATAGTTTCCAATTATGCAATCTTACTTGTTGCTTACTTTTTTCAAAGTCTTTCAGATTGCAATAGGCAAGTACTAGAGGTGACTGATCTTTATTTCATCAAGATGAATGGATTTGATAATTCTCTCTGGAGACTGTCTAGTAAGTTGCTTTTGGGATTTGACATAACCCTAGTATGTTAAGAAAACCAGCACACTGGCAGTGAGCAGCCTGGTCACCAGGATCTGAAGATTATTTTCTTTTCAGTTAATTAAGGAAACAACATGAAGATATGATTTTCTTAGATAAAATATTATGGACCAAGTCAGACGGGGACTGGATGGGATTGTTACCAACCAACACCCCTCTTCCATGGGCCCCTGACCCACAGGGTGTATGAACAACACCCACACGTGAACAGGTAATCACAGGTCTGAGAAAATGCCTCTATTAATTTCACCCAATAAGTATATTGCGTCCATAACAACAACCAAAACCAAACCCGTTGCTGTCCAGTCGATTCTGACTCGTAGCGACCCTACAGGACAGAGTAGAACTGCCCTATAGGGTTTCCAAGGAGCAACTGGTAGATTCAGACTGCCAGCTTTTTTGTTAGCAGCCTGACCTCTTGACCACTCTGCCACCAGCGCTCCTACATAATAATAATATATGAGAAATAGCTAACATTTATTGAATTCTTACAGTGTATCAGTATCTGAATTCAGCTTTTTATATGTTTAACCTTGTTTAATCTTATCTAATAGTGGATACTATTTTTATTTCAGTTTTTACAATTTGAAATTTCAGAAGTTAAATAACTTATATAAAATCACCCAGCTATTAACTTACGTGGTGGAAGATCCCTGGGTGGTGCAAATGATTTACACTCAGCTACAAACAGAAAGGTTGGCAGTTTCAGTCCACCCAGTGGTGCCACAGAAGAAAAGTTTGGCAATCTACTGTAACATTACAGCCATTGTAAACCCTGTGGAGCACAGATGTACGCTGAAGCACAAGGGTCGCCATGAATCGGAATCAACTCAACGGCAACAGATTTTTTTTTATTTTTTGACTAAGTGGTGGAGGCAGAACTCAAACCCAGAGCCTGCAAAAGTACAAGCTATGAACATATCTAAAACAAACCCAAATCCCTACTCAGAAATAACTATTATACCACAGTTGTTGTGTAGCTTTCCGGATATTTTCCAATGAATATTATATATAAAATTTAATTTTTATATACAAATATATATTTTGAAATTTTTTCAACTTAACAATATGTAACCAAAACTTATTGGCGTCGCGTCAATTCTGACTCATAGTGACCCTATAGAACAGAGTAGAACTGCCCCATAGGGCTTCCAAGGAGCAGCTGGTGGATTTGAACTGCCGGCTTTTTTTTTGGTTAGCAGCTGTAGCTCTTAACCGCTGTGCCACCAGGGCTCCTAACAATATATAGCCTAGAAATATGTCTATGTAATCAGCATTTTAATGATAGACAGTATAACAGTGGACCAGTCACCCCAGGCCTGCCCCAAGTTTGGCAGCAGAAAAGTGCTTATCCAGCATGATGTCCACAAAACGCGAAAAGCGATGGTTTCATAAAATGCAAAGCCGGGGCACCCAAGTAAATACCGAGACCACAAAGTCCAGCAGCTTTGAAACCTCCTCCAGCACTTTCTCACATTCCTGGATTTTATAGACAAGGGTAATGAGCCCAAGAATTACCACCCTCCAGCTTCAGGGGAGTGAAAAATGAAGGGTTGTTTTCTGAGTAATGTGACTCCAGACAGCTGGCTCAACAGTCCACAGTGCCAGGCCTTCTCGAGAGGCCACTGTTGGCCCCCACCCCCTTCTTACCACTGAATGTCACAGTGCCCCCGAATCAGGGAAATCTGTCCTCCTACAGGATGTATAACTGCGAGAGGAAAGGAGGTTTTACTGGCTTGCGGTTTCCTCAGCTCTTAACATGTTGAACACGGCCCGCGCATTGGCAGTTGAAGAACTTGAGGAAAACCACAGAGGTTGGAATTGATTAGCTCACGTTGGTCGCCCCTCTTCCGCCAATATCAGTACCTGTCTCCTGATAAATAGACACGTGAACACACTCCAGACACAAGGGTCTGAACAGCAAGCAATAAAAAAGTGCCTTGACCCATTGAAATAAATTGTCCCAAATGGAGTGATTATTTCCATTTATTATTGATTAGTCATGTCGCATGGAGCAGTTAGTGGAATAAATATTTTTTTCCAGTGGAACATGACTATGTGACCTGTGAAGGGTAACGCCATAATCTGATGTAATAAAGATCAGAGAACAACTATTTTCCCCGGCTTGGGCCAAATTTAATTCTCTCTACCTGAGCAAAACTCCGTTTCCAGATTAACATATCTGTTTGGCCGCTCGATCTTTTCTCAATCCCTACCTCAAGCTGATCTCTCTTTCCTCACCCTTCCCCTTGTGGCCACCATAATGAGGATCTCCAACAGCCTCTTCCAGATGCCATGGCTAAAGAAGCGTTATTGAATCCTGATAGATTTTTAAAGGCGCTGAGTGGTCCAGGATAGGTTTTTAATTGATTCAAAAGAACAGCCTCCCAATAAAATATTTTATTTGAAATGGGAAGGAACGTGTTACTCGGTGACAATAGTGATTTATTTAGAGTCACTCTCACATTAGGATGTCTGAAGAATGGGTAAGAATTTGCTGAATTTGTCTCACCCCGAAAGATGAGAAAAGAACATAGACTAACATTTATTATCCCTAGAATACTTGAAAATTTGGTAGATATAAATAGCAGTATTAAAGACTAATCAAGTGACAAAAACTATTATTAGTCTGTCCTTTTGGCTATAGAAGGCAGTGCATTGAGAAAACATGATTTAGTTTTCCAGTCCTTTTTGCCATTAAAATAGCTAATGCAATTCAATCCCTCTTTCCCTGTTCTATTTTATTTTATCATTACCAGAATCAGGAGTACCTTAAAAACACAGGTGTTGGTTAAGTCATGGCCTCCTACCTGAACCTGGTAGAATAATGTGGAGTTGACTTCCAAGGTTTACAGAGCTTCTGTTGACCTCAAATTGCAATAATGGACTGCTTTTAGTCAATGCGAGCTTTGTAAATGATTGTCACACCCTGTTTAAACCTATCAATATCTCCTTTGGCCGTGAAGATAAGGTATTAAACTCAAGATCATGAAGAACTCATCTTGATCTGGCCTCAGAAAATCTTTCCTGCTTCTTTCCCTCATTTTCTACTCTCCAGCAGTACCATGAACCACCATGGGGTCCCTTATGGCTGTGTTGGCTCTTACATCTGGCCTGAGTACTTGCTGATTCTTTCACCTGGAACCCAACAGTCTCATATCATAACCTCCCTCCAACTCCCCCACTGCCTACCTATTCTTAAGTCTTCACATTAAAAACACCTCTTCATGGACGACTTCCCTGACTGTAGTTGTTGTGAGCTGCTGCGGAGTCAGCTCTGACTCAGGGTGACCCCAAAACAGCAGAAGGAAATATTGCGTGGTCCTGCACCATCTTCACGATCGTTGGTATGCTTGAGTGCATTGTTGGGGCCACTGTGTATTTTGAGGGTCTTCCAGCTTAGGGGGATCATTGTCCAACATTATATTGGACACTACTTTGTTGTGATCCATGGAGTTTTCATTAGCTAATTTTTGGGTAGATCGCCAGGCCTTTCTTCCTAGTCAGTCTTAGTCTGGAAGCTCTGTTGAAACTTGTCCACCATGAGTGACCCTGCTGGTATTTGAAATACCGGCGGCATAGCTTCCAGCATCACAGCAACACATAAGCCTGTAGTTGTTGTCAGCTGCTGTCAAGTCAGCTCCAACTCATGGCGTCCTTATGTATAACCGAACAAAACATTGCCCGGTCCTGTGTCACCGTCATGACTGCAGGCATGTTCAAGTCCATTGTTGCAGCAATTGTGCCAGTTCATCCCACTGAGGTCTCCCTCACCCTAGCTGGTGCTCTACTCCACCAAACATGTCTTCCTCTAGTGATCGACCCCTCCTGATGAAGTGTCCAAAGCAAGTGAGTCAGGCAATATTCTGTTGTAATCCATGAGGTTTTCAGTGGCTAATATTTGGAAGTAGATCACCAGGCCTTTCTCCCTAGTCAGTCTTAGTCTGGAAGCTCCATGAAACCTGTCCACCGTGGGTGACTCTGCTGGTATTTGAAATACCAGTGGCATACTTTCCAGCATCATAGCAACATGCAAGCCACCACAATACAACAAACTGGCAGATGGGTGGTGACCTATTCTACTACTCTCCCCATAATTCTCCCCACTCCATTGATATAGGCCTCCTTACTGTTCTTAGAAGATGACTTAGTACTGGTTGATGCATCTTTCTGGAATGTTCTTTCCCAAATAATCATAGAGCTAATTTCCTCGTCTCCTACAAGTCTTCTCTCAAATGTCTCCTGCTCAATATGTCCTACCCTGACCTCCCTTAGTAAATTGAGTCCCCCCTTCCCAGCACTCTTGTTCTCTAAATTACGATCTGATTTATTTATTATTGTCTACTGTCCATTACTCCTTAGTAGACTTGTAAGCTCCATGTGAACAGGGGTTTTGTTTTGTTTACTGATGGATCCCAAGAGCCTAGAGAGTGTGGCACATAGTAGACACTCAACAACTCCTTGTTAAATGAATGACTAGACACCGCTAACTCATTCCCTTTTCCTCTCCTCACCTTTAAGGTGTTTTTCTAAACAAAGGCAGTTCCCACCCTAAGTGCATTAGCTCATCATTTTTCTATCTTTTATTTTACATTCCATTGGAATTGCCTATTTGCTCACTTATAATTCCCACTTGGCTACCTTTAAGTCCTGTGAGGGTGGGAACCTACACATCTTATTCATTGCTGAAAGGACCTTAATGATGCTATGGTAGGTGCTCACTAAATAGTTGTTAACAAGAATGCTTGACAATTGTGTGGTGCTTTACTTATATGCAGAAGACTTAATCCTCCCACAGGGCGATATTATCATTCTCATTCCACAACTAAGGAAATCAAAGCTCAGTGAATTTCAATAGCTAATCCAAGTGCCACAGGGAGGAGCAAACTGAAGTTGAGCTTCTCACCTTGAAATCCCATGTTTTTCCCATTACATCACACAGCTTCTCCATTCTCAGCTCCATTATGTTCCTGGGACTCTACCCCTATTTGTTACTATATTCAAGCAATGCCAGGAAGAATGGCTTTTTAAGTCCATTAGAGTAAAAAATTAGAAATGTTTTCTTTCCCCTGGGAACCGTACATCGGCTGTACCAAACAAATCATGAAACCCTCTCTCCTAGGGCAGGTGTGCACGAAGCAGCCCCCTATGTGGGTGATAGGTGTTATCCTAGAGTGCTCACCTTCCCAAGGATGAGAGGGTCATCCTCGAACTTCCCCTCTCATGAGCTTTGACTCTTGGCCAGTATCTGGCAGTTCCTGACAAAAAGTCACTTTATGTCAGAGGGATGTACATCGGCAGACACATTCACATTAGCAAAAATTAATTTATTAGGTTAATGATCTCAGTGAAAGTCCACTTAACTTATTATTTTTTTTTTCTGGTGTTCTTTCCAAGACTCTTCCTACATTTAACCCATCTAATAGGAGACTTGGTGGTGTAACATTTAAGCTCTTGGATGCTGACCGAAAGCTTGGCAGTAAGAACCTACCCAGAGGCTCTGTGGTAGAAAGACCTGGAGATCTGCTCCCATAAAGGTTACAGCCAAGAAAACCCTAGGGGACAGCTCTACTCTGTCACATGGGGTCACTATGAATTAGAATTGACTGAATGGCACTCAACAACAACAACAAACCATCTAATATTATAAATGTTCCCTTCTGTAATGTAAACACATTGATTTCATTTTAATATTCTTTTTGTTTACATTTTTCAACAGATATATGTTAAAGAAAATTCTTTCAGATTTTTTTTCATTTATTTTTACTGTGGCCATCGACATATTACTTTTTCATGATCCCTTGGTATCCAAGTGACTCGCCCAAGGCTACACACCCAGCCAATGGCAGAGTCAAGATTCTGGAACATGAACCCTCTGAACAGTTGACCATGGGGCCTTAAAAAACAGACATTTGGAATGTCAACTCTAAGGCAGTTGGCTCCTGTTTGGGGACTTCCCCAGCACCATTAATACTGTCAAACAGTCCTTCTGGTTTCCCTGGCTTGAAGTAAGACTCAAAGCAGCAGTTTTTCAGTTCTGAGACAAGAGGAGGGATCTAAAACAATATAGGAATAATTGTTGAATTGGCAATTACTGGCACTATTTATATTAGTGTTCATTTCTTTGTTGTGCCATGCATATTCAAGTGCTGCAGCTGCTAAAGGTGTTGAGGAAAACTCGTGTGTGTGTCTGCTTGAAACATCCAACCCACACGGGTGAATTACGCAGTGCAGATTCATGCATACGCAAGTAGACCAGCATTGTGAGCCTAGGATTTTATTGATCCCTGGAAGTTTCCTGTGCTCTCCGATTTGATCAATCACAGAAAATGATAGCAAATTCTTTCGCAGTTACCCTGAGTTCTTCAAAAACTTTGGCTCTCTTTCCTATATATGTGTGCAAGGCTATATATCCCAAACTAGTTTCTCTGTATATGTTGGTAGGTACTGTGGAAAGGAGCAGAGTTCTTAACTGCAATTGGGAAAGAGAATGATGACATTGGAGCTAGTGGCAAAGACGTGGGAGGGGCACAACCCAGCTTAAGCTAGGATAGTAGAAAGGAAAGTCCTGAGATGGTATCAGCCAAGTGGATGGGGTGATGAAATGCCTCTTGGGACGTGACCAACAAATCACTTGGCTGCAAAGACAAGCTGACCCACCCCAACCATTTCTTTGATCATGCTATCCATTTTATGTCTACCATTGCTGTAGACACGCCCATTATAAAACTACAGTGAATTGATCACGTAGACATAATCTGAGCCATCCTATTTCATACTCTAATAACCTCTGATATACCTCCTAATAAAAATAAACCCTTATGGATATATTTGAATGCTTATATTTCTTTTTCATTTCATGGGGAAAAAGCAGTTTTGTTTTTTTTCAGATACTGAGATAAATAGTTTAATAGACCCTGGATATTCTCACCATGGGTTAATTGTATCCCATGTTAAATCTGCAGGTATTGGAAGATATTTTGCCAGGTCACATACAGATACATGAAATATCTCAGAGGGACAATAGCAATTATTCTTCTGCGGATTCTTGGGCTCCATTTTATTTCTCAAGATAGCCCTATAAATCTGATAGCAATTGTAGTACATCAAGTGTATGAAGCTGTTAAATAAATGACTTAAAATTCATGTCAAAGTAAATAACTGGGTACTTCACAGCAAAGATAACTTTACATCAGCATGGATGCCAACACATGGAAGCAATTAATAGAAATATTTCCAGGGAGAAATAAAAACACATCTATGGCCATTAGTGAAATTCACTAAACAAGATGAACTTTTTGGAGAAAGTGAAAAAATAATATTTGTTAAAAAAATAAAAGCTTTTGGCTGTTGTACAATAATGTGTAATACTAGTGTTTCCGAGGTTCCCAGTCCTTCAATCGTCTTTATTCATGAGTGGGTTGGAAACAGCCGATTCTGATTCAAATCACCTTAAATTCAAGGACGGCATTAACGTCCTTTGGCCGCCTTGGAGGTTTTTCCTAGAATGATTGTGCTGTCTGGAATTTTATTTATTTGTTTTCAAAATGGAGCAAAATAATTCAGTGCTGGATATGGATCACACGGGTGTATCTGCCTTTTAAGAACTTCTTTGATGAAAAATTATTCACATTCCAAAAAAAGCAAAATCACCCCCACCCATTTCTTTCACTCATAAAACCCCAAATGACCTGAACTTAAAGATACTTGAAAAATAAAAGCCTCCAGAGGATACTCAACGTGTGGAATGAATTAACGGGAACCACAATGGCACTAAAGTTAATAATTATGTAGTAAAAGAATGAAAAGTTGGCATGCTTCTGAAGTTAACATAACAAATAGGGAACATGTAAGGAACACTCTTTGCCAAGTTTAGGATGAGCTCAAAAACAGGAACTTTGAACAAGAATTACATCTATTTTGTATCTTGGTTCACTGAAAGCTGATTTTCTGTTTTTAAGGGGAAAAGGTCTAAAGATATGTATTTTGTAAGTGACAAAAAGCTATTGGACATTAAAAGGCTCTTAGAAAATAATATATTTATGATTCAAGTGTAAATGAGTCAGAAACATATGGATTAGATTTCCCTTAAATGTGCTCAAACATTAAAGGAAAAAAAGGCACTTGGCAAATGAATTGGAGGCTTTTCAAAACTGTGATGTCTAAATGTATACTTTGAAACCCTTAGGAAGCCTACATTCTCCCACGACTCCGTGACTGACTTAGGCAGGTAGATACTATAGTTACGGAAGGTTTATATAAAGCCTTTCTTTGACAGTTGAATCCTGAGCCTTCATGTAAGAATCATGTACCAACATTCAACTGGAAACGCTGGGAAGAGTTTCATTTGCAAAGCACAAGATTAAAAATGTCATATCCAAGTGAACTGAGCAAGGCCATCTTTATTAAGTTCTGAATATCTTGATCATGCATGGACCTTCCAAAATTCTAATATACTCCCAGACTTTTGATAGGGATGTTGAGCTAACTTAGGTTACTTTGTACCATGCAATCACTCAGGGTGATAGTCAAAGTATTTACTAACCTGTAATGTATGGATGGAGCCCCTGGGTGGCCCAAACAGTTAAGCACTCAACTACTAAGAGAAAGTTCGGTGGTTTGAATCCACCCAGAGGCGCCTCGGAAGAAAGGCCTAAAGAGATCTACTTCTGAAAAATCAGCCACTGAAAACCTTATAGAGCACAGTTCTACTCTGACACACATGGAGTTACCACGAGTCAGAATAGACTCGATGACAATTGGTCGGTTTTGGTTAAAGTATGGACACTATATTCAGAAGAAACACTGGTGTCCCAGTCCATGCCTGTAAATTCAATAAAGATAAATTAAATATCTTTTGAAACTCTTGAAATAAAGTTGTGTGGAAGCTGTCAGCTTCCTGTGGTAACTCATTTGGTTAGAGATTCATGTCAGGATGGCAGGGATAGGAATTGGACCAGGTATTCTTGCCCCGATTCATGTTCTGAATTGTACTCAAAGCCCATCCATTGTAAATTTCTGACCCTCATCACGAAGTGGTCCACATGAGACTCCGTGAAGGGGTCAGTGCATATTCATCCCCATTGCCAGAAAAATGAATCAAGATTTATGGGCCACAACCACAACACGAAGGACAGATGATTATTTATGTAATAAGTCCATGATTATCTGACTCTTTTGGCTCTCGTTTTATTACAAGATCTTTGGGTCTATTTCTTGATGATGCTGGCTTTATTAGGAATTCTTTTTCAATCAACTCATTTTTATTTTATCTGGCATGAAACATTAGGGCTTATGAGCATTTTCACTATATGCATTTTTCCTCCATATGCATTTTTTCCCCTCGTCCCTGCAGAATTCTGTCAGAGTTCAGGCTCTTGTCCAACCTTCTGGAAAATAAGTATATCTTTGTGTATGTATAAATACAAGGGTCCTAATATTATCTTTGAAAGCACTCATGGATGTCTGCATTGTTCAGACTTATTTTTAGGCTTTTCTTTTTCACTGGAAGAAATTCTTCTTAAAGCTATTTTTCTCTATACTTTCTCCATGATAGGCGAGAGAGAAAGCCTTTATAAATGAACGGTGAAATACTCTCTCCAAAACAAAACGAAACAAAACGAAAAGTATAAAAAGTTTAGAGAGAAGACGACCAATTTTAGAGTAGTACAAAAAAAGCCTTAGAGTAGTAAAACTGTCCCTTGACATTTCATGGAGACCTAGGGAAAAACAAGAATATAAAAATCTTTCTTTTCAGGGCCTATTGCTTGTTTCTTACGGTGGGGCGTGGAGACTCAGTTTCTAGGATTTAAAATTTGATGCTTAAAAATTAGAAAAATTGTTTTCAAAATCCATTTCAAAACGACAGTTTTAAATGATACACATTATACAAAATATCCTATCCCATCATTGTTGCTGTTTTCTTGCCATCAAAGCTACGTATCAGACACTGTAACCAAAGCCCACAGCTGTCAAGTCGATTCTGAATCATAGCGGCCCCACTGAATCCCCGGAGCAACGCTATGATATACTTGAGCAATTTGCGTAAACTGTCTCTGCCTCAGCTTATTTCATAATCGAACAGTTGTAGCACCTACCTGATAAAGTGGTTTTGGGGATTAAAAGAGATAATGAATATAAAACACTGAAAACAGTGCCTATCACGTGGCAACTGCTCACTAAATGGAAACTACTGCTATCACTAGGAGCCCTGGTGGCGCCTCGGTTAAGTGCTCCGCTGCTAACCCAAAGGTTGGCAGTTCGAATCCACCCAGCGGCTCCATGGGAGAAAGATCTGGTGATCTGTTTCTGTAAAGATTATAGCCAAGAAAACCCTATGGGGCTCTACTCTATCACATGGAGTCACTACGAGTTGGAATCGACTTGACGGCATCCAACAACAGCAACGTTGCTATCACTATTAAGTCCCGTTTGTAGGAAGACAGTCAAGGCTGGGAGATGCTAAGGTCACAGACTTGGTAAACTGGCAGCTCAAACAGACCTAGATGTGCCTGATTGCAGAGTACATGCGCTTAACATCAAGCTATACTGTCTCTCCATTGTGCCTACAAGTACATCAATTCAGAATTTTCTTTTTTTATCTCTGGTATGTTGTTAATATCCTCCAGATCTTCTTTACACGGGATCAAGAAAAAAAAAAAAAAAAACTTTGGTTATGTTTCTAAGATCACGTGTTTCTTCTGTTTCCTTGTTCCAAAGGTAAATACTCTAAAACTGGTAAATATTCTAAATATTGTTATACTTAGTTCACCCTAATATGATTCTATGTCGGTTGAGAATATTTCCAGGTAAATGCACACTTCAACATTTTAAGGTCATACTATGACGAACACGTTCTGCACGAGTGCAGATTTCAATGAAATGGACCATGCAGTTTTATAATCATGCGTATATCTGATTTACCTGAAACCTCATTTAGTCTCTGTGCAAGCAACAGCCAACATCTGGCTTTACTTTGAAAGTCCACAAAAGGGTCTTGTTTGTGAGTCCACCATAAAACATCATCCTAGCCATAACCGTGCCTACAGGAGGAAACTGAAGAAAGTCTTTCATGGAAAGTCTGAGTGACTCTAATGCGCATTCAGTGAAGACGCCTTTAGAGGAAGAGGTACAACTCTTCCAGCTTGGAAAAGAAATGTCAGCTTCAGAAAGGCACAGCGCTTTGACTTCGTCTTCGTCCACACTAGTGACTGAAGTTCTCCACTGGGTTGAGAACAGTGTTGGTATTTTATTGTTTGCTTCCATGCGGTTCTGGCTGCTATGGGAACCACCACTTTGGTATTCAAATGTTCAGTACATCTGACTCACTCTGGGGAGAGGTACAGTAACACTATGGCACACTTTCAGGAAAAAGCATGGAAAGCAAAACAGAATCTATGACCCCTTAAAATAAAAGGAGACTGTCTGACATCCAAAGCAGGCTACACACGAGGACCTGGCTTGGCGTGTGTAATAGGAGCTCAAAGATGGTGTCTAGGAGCCTGCACTCTCCTATGAATGGTAGTTTCTCTAGTCACACCACCAACCTCTTAACTAGACTTTCAAACAGTAATGACATACGACATGACCATAGACCAGAGTTCTCAACACTTCACTCATGTCTTCCAGCACTGATCTTGAAAATGGCTGAGAAAAGAGTGGGAAGCATTCCAAAATTGATTCAAACAAATTCCTTCCGGGGAGCCCGGCCGTGTTGTTTTGTGACCAAGCAGCCCAGCTTGAGTTTATCTGCAGTCTTGGCACCTGCCCTAGCTCAACCATGCACGTCTCAGGGAACAACACAGAAGCCAGTACGTTGCATTTTCAAGAAGACCTGGGAGCAGATTTGCCCCCATTCAACTCTGTTCTCATCACAACACTACCCATTCAAGCCACTGGAAGCACAATGCTGAAAGATGAATTCCTCCCTCTCATTTTTAGATGATAGGGGAGAAGAAAGTGATGTCTGAAATACTGTTAAAACGTCTTTTTCTCACGAGTTACACTGAATGATAAGAGAAAATGTAGAGATAAGCTTTTCAAAGATTTTATTAAATAAGAATAGATAACTGAATATATCAGTACAAACAAAGATGGTTAATCAATGAAGAGAAAAAAAGAAATGGCTTTTAAATATACTGGCAAATCTATCCGTCTGTCTATCTATCTATCTATCATCTATCTAGATCTGTTTATTGAGATAGAGTTTGATATCTTTCTTTCTACCTAGATCTATTAATAGATAGATAGATAGCAAACTCTACTTTGCCCCTGTGCTCTGTCCAATTTAGCCTAGAGTCATTAATTAACAACTTGGAGTGTCAACTAAAACCTTTTTGGCCACCAGGGGGCCCAAGGTCTTAAGCCAGGCCCTTTTTGTGGCCCAAGTCAAACCCGTTGTTGTCTAGTTCATTCTGACTCACAGCAACCCTGTAGGACAGAGTAAAGCTGTCCCATAGGGTTTCCAAGGAGCAGCTGGTGGATTTGAATTGCCAGCCTTTTGGTTAACAGCCGAGCTCAGAATCACTGCACCACTAGAGCTCTGGTTTTTGAGGCCAGCAGACAGCAAATAAGAGTCTACCCCACTGACATTTCAAGGGCCAGGAAAGCGGTTCCAAGAGGAAGTTGTCTCCACAATAAATGTGCAAAGATATGAGGCCAGAGCGAGTAAACGCATTTTCAAACATATGCTTAGCAGGAAAACTTAGCCCATTTGAACTCTCAGGGTATCCTGGAATATTTGTATCAACAGTCATCTGCAAACAGTGAAGGGATTTGTGGGAGCCTAAAGGTAGGAAATATCTTCCTAACATATGCAATTCATGGAAGTGGCTACACTGCTTCTCTTTATTTATTTATTTTGGAGAACTTGGAAGTCTCAGAAAAAAACAAATTGGGTAAAAACAAGTCTGACAATGAAATTTAAACAATGGTTTGGATGATTTTCGCAGAAGTCAAAACCTCATATTTCTATGTATCCATGGATGAATTGGACAATTTTGTAGAGTTCAGGGAGATTTGTTGAGCTTTTTTGTTTTGTTTTGTTTTTTTGACAAGTAGAGGCACTTTCTTTCTAACTGTGAATGAACAAATTCAGAAATAAAAGTGATCAAGAAAATCCAAAATAGTAGTAGATGAGAATTATCTTAGGTGAAGGGAAGGACAGCGCACACTACAGGGGAAGTCAGCACAACTGGACTAAACCAAAGCTAAGAAGTTTCCTGAATACAATCAAACACTTTGAGGGATAAAGTAGCAGGGGCT
>NW_004443954.1:5679450-5713880 GCF_000243295.1 Trichechus manatus latirostris
AGCCTGAGACCAGAAGAACTAGATGGTGCCCAGCTACCACCAATGACCTCCCTGACAGGGAACACAACAGAGAGCGCCAGAAGGAGCAGGAGAAAGGTGGGGTGCAGAACTCAAATTCTAGTGAGGAGACCAGATTTAATGGTCTGACTGAGACTGGAGGAACCCCGGAAAGCATGGCCCCTGAATTCTCTATCAGCCCAGAACTAAAACAATTTCTGAGGCCAACTCTTTAGACAGGGATTGGACTGGACTGAGGAACATAAAGTGATACTCGTGAGGAGCGTGCCTCTGAGTTAAAGTAGATACAAGAGACTAAACCGGCAGCTTCTGTCCTTAGGTGAGATGGGAAGGCAGAGAGGGTTAGGAGCTGGCTGAATGGACATGGGGAATCAGGGGTGGAAAGGAGGAGTGTGCTGTCACAGTATGGGGAGAGCAACTAGACTCACATAACAATGTATGCATAAATTTTTGTATGGGAAAAAATAAAAAAAGAAAATCCAAAATAAGGAAGCACCCATCTTATATGGCATTCCCACCTCTCAACAGTCTTTGATTTCCCCATTCCACATTTGTCCACCTTGCAAACGGCCATACTCCCCTCAAGCGTCCTTCCCCTCACTCAACCTTTATGTCTGTGCTTTCCCATGGACCATTTCTCTGCCTGGAATTCCCTTCTTCTGCAGGCCCACCTGGAACCCTTCTCCCCATCTCTCAAAACTCAAGGAGCTGGTCTTTAGGTACGTGAATTTCTGGAGGGAGAAGAAGGCACTGTGTGACCTGGGCGGTGTCATAAGAACACAAGGATTTCAGGAATTTAAGTGGCCTCAGGAGCTTGAATCTTTTGATTATAATACCCCTCTGATACTAGCTGAAAGGTTGGTGGTTTGAACCTGTCCAGAGGTGCCTCAGAAGACAGGCCTGGCAATCTGCTTCTGAAAAGTCACATCCTTGAAAACCCTAGGAAGCAGTTCTACTCTGCACACAGGGGGCCGCCATGAGTTGGAATCAACTAGATGGGAACTAACAACAATAATAGCTGCTCTATACAAACGCAAGGGTGGAAAAGGATTTCCAGATGCAAATCCAATCCCTAGAAGGCCACACCATAATATGTTTTTACTGTATTTAATATTTCCCAAATATGACAGCTCTCCTCCCCTATGGAGACAGATGTGGAGTTTGGTTGATTCACAAAGCAGGCTAAACAATTTCCATATTACTATGTTCACCCCCTTAGCCTGAAAGATTTTCCAAATGGGACAGATAACTATGCTGCTGCTTCCACTCCACTCTGAAAAGATACACAAAGTCTGCATCACCTAAAAGTTTATTTTGCGTAGTCCTATTTTGTTTGAGTCTTGTTCTAAAAGATGTTAGAAGGAAAGAGATGAGTTATATGCAAACAAGAAAACAAATGTGCATGCGCGCGCGCGCGCGCACACACACACACACACACACACACACTCCTAGGTACCTATACAGTCCTGAAAACGCGGAGGGCAAGGACAAGTGCATGATGGGATGGCAGTTCCCAAAGACTTGCTTGTATTCCAAGCCAATGCCAAGTCGCAGGGCTGCAAAAAGCATCTCCAAATTCAACTCCCAGCAACTCTGCTTTTCAGTGGTATCTTTGATGGACCCCTGAGCTTTTTCTTTTGTTGCTCTGAAGGAAAATGTCTCAGACAGCCCACGTAACAAGTTTTTTCAATAATCTCTGGGAAATTTCTCACACAGCCAAAGTGAGAAAAAAGATTTTTAAAATGGCAAACGAGGTAAGGAAAAGTACTCACTGTCTCAGAGTTTCGAACAGCTTTATTTAAATCAAAGTTGGTTCTCATTGCATTGGGATTGTTTCGCACATCCCAATTTTCATTACAGAAAGTGACTTGAGGCCAGTCCTCAAATCCAGTCTTTGGCTCCGTTTCTCTTGTTGTAATTAACAAAATAGAATAGTCTTAACTTCTCTCTTCCTTTTTAACAATTTTTGCAATCTTTACATGGAGCCAAGTATATTTATCTCGACTGATATTCTGTGCGATTTTTCTAAGAGGGAGAGTCTTAGATAGCCTATGTGTTCTGTAATTCCCATTAAAACATCAATCGCAAATAAATTAATCTGCAAGTAAATGTAGACTGACGTAGCCCATCAGGGAGGCTTACACGAATCCATAGTCTCTTGATGGTTTTCTCTGGGCTAAACAATAGAAATTAATCTATAGTTGGCAAGAAACAAGGGTGATCAGTTCCTCAGGGTCACTGTGAAGAACATTGCCGGCTTGGAGCTTTGTAGCATTAAAAGGCTTGCTTCCTGACAAGCAGTGGATGTGGCGGAGGTGTCATTCAGGAAGACGATACAGTTACCCGCCTAGAGGTAAAATAGTCATTTGGAGCACGGTGTCTTTTGTGTCTGAGCTGATGTCTGGAGAAGGTCAGGCTAAAGGCTACAGAGTGACATGTCAACTTCCGGCCCAAAGGGCTTCCTCTCATTCCATTTGAAATCCAACAAGGTATAAACTTGCAAATGCTTTGCCCCTTCGCTGTAGGTTTCTCAACATAGCAGCTTTTCCTGTTCTTTTATGCTGATGTAACTGTCCCACATAGGTAAGAACAAGGGCCTTTAATTGTACCCAAACATGTTTACAAGGCAGTGTTTAAGTCTTTGCTGTTGACAGAATGTTGGTCTGTGAGATGAAAATTCGTATCAGTTAGGCTCAAAAACCACATCGAGAAGTTGAAACTCGGTATCATGCAAGCCAAAGATGACGTTTATTCTCATCCGATTTAATATGAGAAGAGATTTAGTAGCATTTGAGAAGAAATGTTAGCCTAATCATTCAGCCAGCCGCCATCTAGATACTTTCTAATGTGGACACAGAATCATTTTCTGTATCGTCCATGTTGAGATGTCCGTAATGCTCAGTCCTCCACTGCAGCTGGCTGGATTCCCAGAGTGCAGCACTGGCTTTCCTGCAGAAAAGTGTTTTCATCTGGAAGATTAATCATCCTGGTGACACATTGGTTGTAAACCTGTTAAAGCCTGAATTTGTCTTTGCAACTTAAATTTCTCTTTATAAATGTAAAACTTCTTACAAAATTTCAGTCCTGGGGTGATGCCGTTATAACCAGGCCATTGTAACATGCTTTCTCTGACCACATTAAAAGTATGCTATGCGCGCAAATTAGCCTTGCCATTTTAATATCAAGATTTGTTAAATGTAATGGTCATGAAGGGAGGCAAAATATTTGAGCTGCTTTATAGATGAAACAATAAGCCTTACTTAACCTTCATAAGACATAGCCACCTACTTTACCTAACTTGGTCCCTATGGCACCTTGGAGGACAGGTAGAACTTACTTTTTTTCTTATCTCCATCTTATAGATGAAGAATCTGAATCTCTGTGAGAGGGGTGACCTCTGTCACAGCAATGGTGACAGGACAGGACCTTGAACTCAGCCCTTCTATGCCAAGCCCAGTATCCTTTCCACTTTACCACAAAACAAAACCAGTTGCCATCAAGTTGACTCCAACTCATGGCAGCCCCATACGTGTCAGAGCAGAACTGCACGCCGTGGAGTTTTCAGGGACTGATGTATTGGAAGTAGATTGCCAGGACTTTCTTCTGAGGCACCTCTGAGTGAACTCAAACCTCCAACCTTTCAATTAGCAGCTGAGTACATTAACTGTTTGTACCTCCCAGGGACTCCTAAATTCAAAAATAGCGTTCTCAGAAGAAGGCGATGAGTGAAGTGCCTAAGTGGGATGGTGGAAAACAGCCAATGTGGGCCTGTTAGTGGCTTTTTTAAGTTGATGCCTTTTCACAGAAAGAAGAGGGTGCCTTTTCTCTTTTTCACAGTCATTGATGTATGTTCTGCTTTCATCTTAAACAATGATATACCCAGAAATGGTTTGAAAAGATTTGAAAGTAATATCATGTTTTAGAAATCAGCAGTGATTTCTATTGAGGTAATTAGAGTAATTACGGTCAGGAGTCCTCTCAGTTAGCTTTGTTGAGTTCATTTCAACCAACAGGGAAAGATTAAAGGACGCCCCTGTCAGAGGCTGGAGGTCTGCTGCTGTCCCAGACCCATGGGTCCTGGGATGTTCTGGAACATCTGAGCAAAACAGGTGAAGAGCTTCAGATCAGTAAGTTTCAGCCCTGCCAGCCCCAAAGTGCTGCCATGACCATGGCAGGTGGCTGAGTGAGAGCAGAAGTAAGGGATGCCAGGGACTGAGGGAGCCCTGGTGGCCAAGTGGGTAAGAGCTCAGGCTGCTAACCAACAGGTCAACAGTTCGAATCCACCAGCCTCTCCTTGGAAACCCTATGGAGACCAGGCAGGGAGCCTATTTCATTGGAAAAGGTGCTGGACTGGAACTTGGCTACAGTCCCAGCACCACTAACTAATCACCGCCTGATGGCTCTGGGCAAGTCACTCTCATTTCCTGGCCCTAGGTGTCCTCATCTTTAGCATAAAGGAGCAGTACAAAACCTGTCATTTACACAGCATGTTTACAATTGCGTTGCTTCATTTGACATATCCCATGAACAGTTATTTACTTACCGTTATTTAATATTTCCTGTCGATATTCTTACTGTTTTATTTATTTTTAAAATTTTATTTTTTGAAATTTTTTTGGAGTATAACATATATGTGGAAAGGTGCACAAATCATAATTATATGCTGGATGAATTTTCACAAACTGAACACACACCCACGTCACCAGATCAAGAAACAGAAGCATACCATCACCCAGATGAGTCCTCAAGTTCCTTCCAGTCATTACACCATAAGGGTAGCTGCTATCCTGACTCCTAACAGAATAGCTTGGTTTGTCTTTTTCTGAACTTCATATACATGGAACCATATAGTATGTACTCTTTTTATCTGGCTTCTTTCACTCAATATTTTGTTGTGAGATTCTTTCATATCGTTGTAGTCTTAGATCCATCTATATAGAATTCCATAGTGTGAGCGTTAAAAAACAAACAAACCCATTGCCGTCGAGTCAGTTCCAACTCATAGCAACTCTGCAGGACAGGGTAGAACTGCCCCATAGGGTTTCCAAGGAGAAGCTAGTGGATTTGAACTGCTGACCTTTTGGTTAGCAGCTGAACTCTTAGCTATTGCACCACCAAGGGTGGTGTGTTTGCTGATGGGCATTTGGATAAGACCTAGCTTGGGACTATTACAAATAGGGCTGCTAGAGCATTCTTGACATGCCTTTTAGTGAATGTAAGTACAGGTTTCTATTGAGTAAACAGCGAGGAGTGGAATTGCTAAATCATAGATGTATCCCAATGTAGTAGCCAAATATATTTAGTTAAAAATAAATCTTTATATCAGTAGGGCAAATGGAGAACCAGTGTCATATCATAAATAGAAGATAAGTATACAAAATACCATGAAAACAAAACAAACACTGTTACTAAATACTAACTAGATAATGTGGCCTAATAAAGGGTCTGAGCTAAGGCTTCGCTTACTTTGGTCTGTATCATTTGCAAATATTAGGGAATTGTTAAAGATACTCCAGCAGCACCAAATGGAGACTTTCTCTCTGGTCAAAGAGAAGACTTAAAAGACAATTGAAAAGAGAATTACTTTCTACTGTGTGATTCACTGTCACGTAATGTGGCCTCCTACCTAAAACCATCACGTACATCACAAGTGGTCCACAAGCTACAAGTTGGCCAACACAGAACTCTGTGATATGAACAGTTTCTTGCAGTTCTGATTTCTGTGACTCTATAGACCAGCAGTTACCAATCAAGGGCAATTTTGCCTCCCAGGGAGTATCTGGCAATGTCTGGAGACATTTCTGGTTGTCACACTGGGGGAATCTGGAGACATTTCTGGTTGTCACACTGGGGGAATGGCGTGTTAGTGGCACCTAGTGGGTAGAGGCCAGGGATGCTGCTAAACATCCTACAATGCACAAGGCAGCGCCTACGACCCCCAGCAAAGAATTATCCAGCTCAGGATGTCATTAGTGCTCAGGTTGAGAAACCCTGCTGTAGACTGAAATGTCACCATTGGAAAGGTTCTTCTACGGGAGCATAATAGAACTCAGCAGAGATCAAAGGGATCCTGCCCTGAAAACCACTAAGACTTTTCCAGAGAGAGACTGAAAAGACAAGGGGGCAGTGTAATAGAGCAGTGTGGGGATTCAGATCTAAGACCTGCTCCCCCTGCTTTCACCTACCTTTGAAACAAATACCAGAACGAAGTCAATTTTACAGCAAGAAGAACAGGTTGTGCTACCCAAGCTATAGACAGATCCCTCAGACTCCCTCCAAAAGAAATGAGGCTAATTACAACTTCCTACAAGTGAAAAAGTCAAACTTCTAATCGCCTTGTTTCCTCTGCTTCAGACTTGATTGGCATTTTGAAAGAGAGCTGCTGCCCAGAACGTCTGCCCTCACTCACGTGGAATGCATTTGGAAGAGCATTTAAGTCTGCCCAGTTCTTTATATTAGCGATGCTAAAGGAAACGTACTCGGTCCGCTTTACGAGATCTCCATGAGCTATTATAACAATACAGATTGTCCAGATTCTTTAACTATAAGGTTTGACAATAAAGGGGAGACGGTGCCAGAGTTTGAACTCAGATTTTCCTGTGGTTAGTTCACTAGGCTCAATGACATCTCCTCTCATCACAAATTCAAGGCCCTTTGTTGCTTCAGTCCAAGAAGAAGGAAAAAAAGATGAGGTAATGGAGAAGAATGACAGGAAGTACTTACATTTAAAAAAAAAAAAGAGAGAGAAAAGCACCACGTATTGGAAAGCCAATTAGAGAGGGAGTCTGAGAGTAAGAAAAGCATTCTTCAGCACTCCAAGGTGCTTCAGACGGCATTAACTAACTAGCTGGCCCGTCCATTAGTGGCATGGACTTTACGTAGATTAAAGGAACGTGATAATCCTATTTTATCAGGTGATTGGTTTGGGAAAGAAAATATTCACTAGTAGCATCTTGGATTGCAGTTTTTGTTTTTGTTTTTGCTTTTAATGAAACAAACAAGCAGCCTATTCAAAATTTGAAATTGAACTTTCAGTTTTGTAACTTATTAAGAAGTAATCTGTCAAAGTCAGAGTTCCAAAGACAGCTATTGATTAAGCTGGAAATTTTCCCCTTAGAGGTCATCAGCAGACATTTTGTGACCACCCTCTGGAAGAATTCATATTGAGCAATTCTTCTTTTTGCCACCTTAAAATAATGTCTGAGGAATGAGCCTTTGGCCCAAATCTCAGAGTCTGGCTTGAAATCAATTGTGAGGAACCCAGGAACGCCACGGTAAAGACAAAATGAGGTAGAGCTTGAAATTGAGGAGCTGGTAAAGAGAAGAAGTGTACTCTTACCAATTACGTTTTCAACCAAATACAAAATCTTATGTAAAAGCAGCTAGGGCATGAAAACAGACAGTCTAATAGAACATTCACCATCACCATCTTTCAAAAGCAAAAAGAGAATAAGGCATTCTAACTCCAGCACCAGAGGTTAGAAACCACTGAGGCAGAGATGATCTAACCCAGTAGTTCTCCAACTTAGTCTGAGGACCCCTTTACACTTCCAAAAATTATTGAAGGCTATCTTAGTCATCTAGTACTGCTCTAACAGAAATACCACAAGTGGATGGCTTTAACAAAGAGAAGTTTATTCTCTCACAGTCCAGTAGGTTAGAAGTCCGAATTCAGGGCACTGGCTCCAGGCGAAGGCTGTCTCTCTGTTGGCTCTGGAGGAAGGTCCTTGTTATCAGTCTTCCCTTGGTCTGGGAGCATCTCAGCACAGGAACCTCAGGTCCAAAGGACAAGCTCTGCTCCCGGCGCTGCTTTCTTGGTGGTATGAGGTCCCCATGTCCCTCTGCTCGCTTCTCTCTTTTATATCTCAAAAGAGATTGGCTTAAGACACTATCTAATCTTGTAGATCTCATCAATGTAACTGCCACTAATCCATCTTATTACATCATAGTGATAGGATTTACAACACATAGGGAAATCACATCAGATGACAAAATGGTGGACAATCATACGATACTGGGAATCATGACCTAGCCAAGTTAATAGATACTTTTGGGGGACACAATTCAATCCATGACAAGGGCCTTGAAAACTTTTGTTGGTGTGGGTTATATCTATTGATATTTATTGTGTCATAAATTATAACTGAAATAAAAAGCAAAACACCAAAATACACAAATGTACATTCAGAGTGATGGTATTATCACATGTCATGTAGCCTCTGGAAAACTCCACTGTCTACCTGCTAAGAGCATGAGCGTGAAGGAGGCAAATCGTATCATTATGAAAATAATTTCACCTGTGGACTGCCTGGAAGGATCTTGGGAGCCCCTAGATGTTCCTGGACCATACTTTGAGAGCCACTGATCTAGTCCAATGCCTTCATTTTGTTGATTAGGAAACTGATACCTAAAAGAACAAGTGATTTATTTCAAGGTGCCATGTGGAAAAACACCCGAACACACACACGAACACACAGGTATGCACACACACAGAAACATTTACTACCATGTAGTCCATAGGTGGTTCAAATGGTAAACGTACCTGGCTGCTAACAGAAAGGGTGAAGGTTTGAGTCTACCCAAAGATACCTCGGAAGAAAGGCCTGGCGATCTAGAAAAACCAGCCATTGAAAACCCTATGGCACACAGTTCCACTCTGACACACACTGGGTTGTCAGGAGTTGGCGTTGATTCCGTGGCTACCGGTTTTACCGAGCAATTAGGGAGAACGTACTCCCAAGCCTGCCCCACACAGGCAGAATGACTAACTCAGCTATACTATATATGCTACTTTCTATGAGAAGGAAAGGGTAGAGAGTAAAATGGACAAACAGATATTTAGAATATTCTAGATACTTGTTGAGGGCAGTGGTGGTTCAGGGGTAGAATTTTCACTTTCCATGCGAGAGACCCGGGTTCGATTCCTGGCCAGTGCACCTCACGTGCAGTCACCACCCATCTGTCAGTGAAGGCTTGCATGCTGCTAGGATGCTGAACAGGTTTCAATGGAGCTTCCACACTAAGACGGACTAGGAAGAAAGGCCTGGTGATCTACTTCCCAAAATCAGCAAATGAAAATCCTATAGATTATGAAGGTTCAATCCCAATGTTCACGGGGTGGCCAGGAGTCAGGGGCCAACTCAGTGGCAGCTAACAACAACCATATTCCACAATATACCTCATTGCAAAATAAAAAAAATATTTGATAGTACGTTGTAATAATCAAGCTGATTAAAATAATTATTCTTATAAGCGGAACTGCAAATGCCCAGCAATCTGGGGGAGAATCTTTCTGTATTAAAAGTTTGTTCTGCTTCAAGCAGCAACCTTCTGCTGGAATTCTGATTTCTCGGACTTGGAGGGCCAGCCCCAGCTCCGTAGAATAAAAGGGTAATTTGAAAAGAGAGGTCTTAATTTGCAGTTGTTTTTTGAGCTTAAGCCAGACCCTGAAGGGAAAACTACAGAGCCATTTGAATTACATTAAAGAACCAATTCCTCAGCTATGCCAATAATGGAGCTGTATATGTTACATGAACGCATGGTAGGGAAAAATACCTCTTAAAGTGAATGTCATTTGTGTGGTTTTATTTGTTAGTGTTATGACTAGAAGAAACACATGGGTTTACAATATTATTGTTTGGATTCAGCTACCTTTGCTTATGTTGATGAAAAAGGAGCTGTGTTTTGGCTTAATATTCTCTTAAAAATTTACAACCCCGAATCAATTACACCACTGCATTTCTTTAGCTAGTCAGCCTCTTCATCACTGAGTACATATTTCTCTTCATCAAGAAATATGGTGACCTGACTGCTGTGACAGGGATCACAACAGAGGGTCCCAGACAGAGCTGGAGAAAAATGGAGAACAAAATTCTAGCTCACAAACAAATACCAGAATTACTGGCCTGACAGAGACTGGAGAGACCCTGAGAGTATGGCCCCTGGACACCCTTTTAGCTCAGTAATGAAGTCACTCCTGAGGTTCACCCTTCAGCCAAAGATTAGACAGCCCCATAAAACAAAATGAGACTAAAGAGGCACACCAGCCCAAGGGCAAGGACTAGAAGGCAGAAAGGGACAGGAGAACTGGTAATAGGGAATCCAAAGTCGAGAAGGGAGAGTGTTGAGCTGTCACGGGGTTGTTAACCAATGTTATAAAACAACATGTGTACTGACTTTTTAATGAGAAGTTAGTTTGTTCTCTAAACCTTCATCTAAAGTACAATAAAAAAAAAAAAAAGAAAGAAATATGGTGAGAAGTGGCAGCAGCAAAACCAGGAGAACGACACAAGATGGCACAGGAGCCAACCCATGGAGCAAGAGAGAGCTGAGTGCCTTCGGACTCAACTGCCTGAGTGGGGTGCCTCTGGGCATTTATTGGCAAAGCTAAAGAGCTTTGTAACACTTTCCCAAGCGGGGTAGAGGCTGGGCCGAGGAGCAGAGAGGCTGATGGCCAGAGAGAGGCCTGCCTGCAGACAAGGCTGAGAAGAGGCTGTCCGGATCATCCCGGACCTTCCTCCAGAGCCGATAGAGAGTAAAAGCCTTCCCCTAGAGCCAGCACCCTGAATTCAGACTTCTAGCCTCCTAAACTATGAGAGAATAAATTTCTGTTTGTTAAAGCCACCTACTGGTGGTATTTCTATTATAGCAGCACTATGTAATTAAGACCGAATTTCTTTTTCTCAAGGGAAATGTTATCTATATGCTTAAAATTTTAATGCTAAATAAATAAAAATGTATAAAGTACTTGAAGGGAACTGTAGCGGATATATAGTAGAAAGAGCAATGAAGTAAAGGTAAGAAGGTTGAATTTAAATCCAGGCATTCCATTGATCAGATATGTGAGTTTGTCAAATGACTACCTTCTTAGTCACAGTTTTGTCGTCTACAGAATGGGAACACTATTATCTGCTTCACAAGACTAACATTAAGGGGTGTAGCTTGGTGCTAATGAGCGAGCTCCAGGACAACCCAGAATGATTTGTGCCCACGTGTTGGTTCTGCTATTAGAGTAACTTGAGCCAAGCGGCACCTCATCACTCTGGACTTAGCAAAATGCTCACCCATAAAATGGGACAAGGTTGTCCAGTGGGGATGAAAAGAGAAAGTCAATGTAAAACTTTTAGCTCAGCTCCTGACATAATACCTGGTCAGTAAATATTAGCCCTTATTATTAATAAATGGGATTTCTAGTCAAAGAACATTTAGTAGAACAGTCTGGAATCTAACTTGGTCCAAATTAACAGTCTTTCTGGAGCTGAGATAGCTTAACTCCAAAAGACCCCTCCCATCAGAAAAAGACTTGCTTTGTCCTGGTAGATGCATTCTTGTATTTCTATTATGTGAATGAAGAAATGTTTTATGTAATACACATATTTGGAAATCTCATTGGAAAGCAACACTTTAAAAGAGTTCTTGCCCTTAGTTTATAAAGAAAACGTTGTACGTTCTTCTTTGGTGAGTAGTGTTTGGGGTCTTAAAAGCCTGTGAGCGGCCATCTAAGACACTCCACTGGTCTCACCACTTCAGGAGCAAGGGAAGATAAAGAAAACTAAAGACACAAGGGAAGCAGTAGTCCAAAGGACTAATGGACCACAACTACGATGGCCTCCACCAGACTGAGTCCAGTACAACTAGTTGGTGCCTGGCTACCACCACTGACTGCTCTGACAGAGATCACAATAGAGGGTCCCGGACAGAGCTGGAGAAAAATGTAGAACAAAATTTTAACTCAAAAAGAAGACCAGACTTACTGGCTTGACAGAGACTGGAGAAACCCCGAGAGTGTGGCCCCTGGACACCCTTTTAGCCCAGTAATGAAGTCACTCCAGAGGTTCACCATTCAGCCAAAGATTAGACAGCCCCATGAAACAAAACGAGACTAAAGGGGCACACCAGCCCAAGGGCAAGGACTAGAAGGCAGGAGGGGACAGGAAAGCTGGTAATAGGGAACCCAAGGTCGAGAAGGGAGAGTGCTGACATGTCATGGGGTTGTTAACCAATGTCATAAAACAATATATGTGTTAACTGTTTAATGAGAAGCTAGTATGTTCTGTAAACCTTCATCTAAAGTTCAATTAAAAAAAAAAAAAAGATTAGATAGGAACCTTACTGGGCAGTGAATTTATGTTAATGGGGGAGGAACAACTCAGAAAAAGGAGGGTGAGAATGGTTGCACAGCTCGAAGAATGTAATCAGTGTCACTAAATGGTTCATGTAGAAACCATTGGAAAAAAAAAGAGTTGTTGCCTTTGAAACATTTCCCAGCTAAGGCAGCAAGTATGGTAGCTCTAAACTTACCAAGTAATGATTACACCCTGTATTCCATCCTGGCATCCATTAGGTCACAGGGCATTACCAAGCTATTGTTTTCAGCCAATTTAAACATCCCTGACTTTGTTGTGGAGTCCTGGTGGTGCAGCAGTTAAGAGCTGCTATCCAAAAGGTTGGCAGTTCAAATCCACCAGCCGCAACTTGGAAACCCTATGGGGCAGTTCTACTCTGTCCTATAGGGTTGGTATGCGTTGGAATTGACTTGACAGCAATGGGTTTGGTGGCTTTGGGGTAACTATGTTGTTCTTCAACTATGCCAATATGTAATTTAAAAAATGGATGACCGTATTAAAAAACTATTTCAGAAGAATTCCACTGCTCAGATGCTTACAGTGTTCAGACTCCTGATCTTCTATCACGTTGTCTATCAAAGATCTTCTATCATATGCACGTTAGGAATTCATGGATATAAAAATACCTATCTTAGTGCTTGATACAAAGCTGTTCAAAATATGTTTGCTGAACTGAAAGGAAGATTTCTCAACACATGCCCTTTATTTTCATAGAAATGATCAATATATATTTCATTAAAATCATCTATGGAAAAAATATATTATCTTTAAAAAATTTGACATCTGAATTCAGGCAGCAGGGGCCACTATAGACCAAACATTTTGATTGTCTTCTCAATTCTGCTCAACACGCACAATATCATAATTTGCAAGGGCACAAATCAAGTAATCAGGAAATGAAGCTCGCAAATGCAAACTTCTCATGAAATCCTCAACTGGCAGAAGTAATTTTGGGATGTGTAGAGGAAAATGTGAAGCTTGCATTTGTAAGCAGATAAGGCTGAAATTCAGTGAAATGATCATAAAGTTCTACTAAAAATTTGGCCCTGCATTCTGCATAAAGTTATATAAATATTAATTTGGGAAACTGATGAGTACAGCTGCATTTTGAATTTGCCAAATCATCATGGAATGATGGAATCATAAAAATAGAAGCAGTGACTAAGTTAAAAAAAAAAAAAAAAGAGAGACAAGCCTGAAGTTCTACTGCTTTGGAGATTTTTATCTTACAAGAGGAGCCCTGCTGGCTTAGTGGTTAAGAGCTTCGCTGTTAACCAAAATGGCGGCAGTTTGAATCCACCAGCCACTCGCTGAAAACCCTATGAAACAGTCTATTCTGTCCTATAGGGTCACTCTGAGTCAAAGCTGTAAATTCCTTTTATTGTTTACGTCTGTTTGGGTTAGATTTTTCTATTATTTACAACCAAAGCATTCTAAATGATAAACAGATATATTTTCTTAGTTACACCTTTCACCGCATAGTGGATATTGGAGGTTGCCCGTGATGCATCAATTATTCCTTCTTCCTTCCTTAAAAAAAAAAGGAAAAAGAAAATGCTTTGCTCAGGTATGAACCTCTTCCCCACACATCCATGTGCCTTAAGGGAAACTGCTCCATTCCCAGCTCCAAGGATGAGCTATTCCAGCTATAATCTTGGATTTGTATCTTTTGTGTGCAAGCTTCCCTTACGATAGTCAAATGATTGATTGCCATCAATGTTGGGGACTCCCTACTCCTTGTCTACATCCAAGACAGAGTGAGTATGGCTATTCTGTGTTCCAAACAAGAGTCCTGAGATTAACTTTGACTTAGATCAATGCTCACCAAACAACCAGTCACTTCAGCCAGGGGGATGAAATGCTAATTGGTTTAATTCATGCATAGCTCATCTAGGGGTCAGGTGGAGTCAGCTGTTGTAGGGGAGGGTACATTACCAGAATGAAAATCGGCATGCTGTTAGAAAGGGGTAGGTAGGATGCCCAGCTAAATTTAAATTTAAGGTCAACAATATTTTTTTTTTTTTAAGGGTAAGTATGCCCCATGCTTTGTAAAGAAAAGGGTCAGTGAAAGAGAGGAAGACCCTCAACGAGATGAATTGATACCGTGGCTGCAGTGATGGGCTCAAGCATAGCAGGGATTGTGAGGATGGCACAGGACCAGGCATTGTTTTGTTCTGTTGTACATAGGGTGGCTATGCGTCAGAACCAACTCAACAGCACCCAGCAACAACAACAACATGCCCCATGCAGTACTTGGGACATACTTCTACTTAAAAAAAATCATTGCTTATCTGAAATTCAAATTTAACTAGGTGTCCTATATTTTATTTGACAACTCTCTAAGAAGGCAACCAAAAACATGTTCCCTTTGGTCGCTGTCAAGACAAAAGTCACAATATATGCAATACAATACAATACCATGTAGCCCTGGTGGGGAATGTAAATGACAAGTGAAGTAATGACTACCGTTTGAGTACCAGCTCTATTCCAGGAGTTTTATTTAAATCAACTCTAATCTCATCAACATCACTGTAAGGTAGATAAAACTATTATTATCCCTATTTTACAAAGGAGAAAAATGTCAGGCTCAGAAAGGTTAATTAATCAAGGACACATTGCTAGTTAAGTCACTCATCTGGGATCAAAGTAAGGTTTGCCTGACTCCAAAATCTGAAACCCTTACCTCTCTTCCTTTCTAGACTGGGTATTATGAAAGAGACACAGCCCCATCTCTACACAACACCTTCAGGCCCATTTCCTTTGGCTCTAAAAGTTTCCTTCAACTTTCTGATCCTATTTTAAATGTGGCTCCAGAGTCAAGAGAAAAACCATAGAGAATGGAGAAAACCCACCATTCAGCTGAAAGTGTGCCATACTGTGGTGGCTTGCATGTTCCTATGATGTTGGGAGCTATGCCACTGGTATTTGAAATACCAGCAGGGTCACTCAAGATGGACAGGTTTCAGCTGAGCTTCCAGACTAAGAGAAGACTAGGAAGAAAGGTCTGATGATCTACTTCTAAAAAATAGCCAATGAAAACCTTATGGATCACAACTGAATAGTGTTAGATGCAGTGCTGCAAGAGGAACCTCCCAGATTGAAAGGCACTACATAATAGCAGCAAAATGGGTTCAGACGTACCAATGATTGTAAGATGGTGCAGGAGTGGGCAACATTTAGTTCTGTTATACATAAGGTCGCTGTGAGTAGGACCTGACTTGGGCAATGAACAACAGTGCAGAAAGCAGGAGAGGATTCAAGGCCAGATCACTGCAAGGTCCTGGATACTTCAGCTTTCCTTGAAGATATATGTATTTTTTTCCTTAAATTACACATGCTGCCCCAGAATTTCCCTATTGGTGATAGTTCAACATTCACATACCTTCATGTACCTCGGTGTAATTGAATTCAAGCATTCAAAATTGCTGTTTGTCTTCTCTGGAAAATTTACCGCAAACTTCATTATCTCCGTAAATGGTTCATTTAGAAAGGTCTTAATGTCTAACTTAAATCCATCATGCTGCAGAGCACGGCTCTTGAGGTATCTAACCATCACAAACAGGATCCCCTTAGTCCCCACTCAGATTCTCTTCAGTTTAAACGAAATACATACAGTTCATTTTTCTTCTTCTCTCTGTGTCAAGTTCCCAAACCCATAATCATCCCATTAAAAATATACCACTATTTCTGGGTCTTTTCCAAGTTTGCCCACCACACATTGAAGTTGCATTCAGGGTTCCAATGACCTGTATGTGTGTTCCAGGCACCCCTGTCCCAGCTCATTCCCTACCTGCTCGGTCAGTCCCCATCTCTTACTAGTGATGACAGGCGGGAGGCAACCGTGGCTAGGATGGGAGGTGTTGGGCACGTTATTGGAGCGGACATATGGTCAAGGGTACTTTTGTAAGTAGCAGAATAATTGTTGCAGCTGCAGAGGGTGGCCACTAATTTCCAGGTGTTTCTAGTAAAGCAAATGGCCCGAAGAGAGAGCCTGTTAAGGGCTGGCTGTCCTCGGGGGGTGACTCCTTCTCACTGAGTCTTTACTCTCGCGTAATGGTGCGGTAGGATTTAGGAGAGAATGCTCAACATCAGTGGCCTCCATTACCAGGGATGTGGGGGAACTGTGAGAAATGCCTATCTGTGAAAGCACAGAAACGCAGTCAGGGAGGGCTGAAACCTAGAAGGAAGGTGCCTTCACTCCAGATCACAGCAGCAATGGGGTAGGCTTGAGTGGCAAAGCCAGCTTGGTATGGCTGGTTGACTACCATCTTAGTCTGAATTTAACAAATTGAAAGAACCACTCATATCTATCCTCCCCTACACCTATATGCTTACTCTTATATTAATGCTAATTGAGCCCTGGTGGCACAGTGGTTAAGAGCTTGGCTGCTAACCAAAATGTCCGCAGTTCAAATCCAGCAGTTGCTCCTTGGAAACTCTATGGGGCAGTTCTACTTTGCCCTACTGGGTTGCTATGAGTCAGAATTGACTCAACGGCAACAGGTCTGGGTTTTGGTATAGCTACCATTTTGCAGCCCTTAGTTTTTTATCAAGCACTCTGCTAAGCATTTACATAGACAAAACTCGTTTTACATTACTGATTAGTATTTGTTTTGCAGATCATTGTGACCCTCAGATCTTTTTCTGCCCAATGTGCACAAAAGGGATCCTTTCTCCTTGCTCTTTTACCTGTTCTTCATTCCTCTTTATTCAGTTCTAGTCAAAATGTGACTTAACTTTTGATCCCGTTTATTCCGTCTTGTTCACACATATGCCTCATCTCCCATTTGACAATGTACCAAGGTTGCTTTGCTATTTTTAATCTAGTTCTCCATAGCACCGTGGTGCCTAATCTGTGTCAATTGTATATTTAATGAAAATATTTTTCTATTATATTTTACAAGTCATTTATTAAAAAGTTAAATAGTCCCAAGCCTAAGCTAGATCTTCATGGATTTCTAGTACATACATCTCCTCCGGCTGGCTACAGAGGAATTATGAACAATCAGAAATACTAGGTGGCTGGTTGAATGTAGTGTATTTGGAGCACCTTTAACTATCTAGCTGCATTCTCTGCACCATATTAGCCTCTGGGGTCAATTTTTCTACCCTCAGTGTGTTTACTCACAGAGGACAAAGCTATCTTAATACTAACCTGATCAAAACAGGAAAGTCCATTTGCTACACACAGATATGACATCTTGAACTCCAAATACATCTCAATCCTCATCTAGATGAGCAATCTTAATTTTGGAAACACTTCCAATTAATTGGGAAGACACTTTGTCATGTGTCACATCACACATTTATGTTGCTTATTATTTATTTATTGGTTGAAAATATACACAACAAAACACACACCACTTCAACAATCTCTACGTGTACAATCAGCAACATTGGTTGCTTCAAGTTGTGCCACCTTCCTTGATGACCTTTCCAAACTATTTCACCATCATTAACACAAACTCTCTGCCTCCCTAAGCTTCTCATCTATCCTTTCAAGTTGCCGTTGTCAATTTGATCACATGTAGATAATTCTTTAAAAGAGTATAATGCTTAATGCAGACATTCTTTTCTAAATAGGCTAAACTATTATTTGGTTCAAAGATGACTTCAGGGGATAGTTTGGGTTCAAGGTTTAAAGATTTCCTCCGGGTAATATTTTTTGGGGGTTATCCAGCCCCAGTGACTTCAGAAAATCTGGATTCCATGAGAATTTGAAATTCTATTCCATTATGTAGCTATTTTAAAAACCCACAACGAAGGGGAAACACAGCAATCTGAGAAACAATTCTATGTTAATAGCTTCAAATAGACTGTTTTGCCTCCTGGTTTTTTAATTGGAATTTAACAAATGCTTTGCCTTAACTCAAAGACTCACAGATGCTGTGGAAGACCTCTGGGAGGGACCCTTTTCAGGAGGGGGCTTGCTACTCCCTAATGACATGGTCTACCTAACTTCCACCTCCACTAAACCTCTCTCTAATGCCTTATCCTAGTGTGTAGTCCCTTCTCAGATATTTTTTGCTTCCGTACCTTTCCGCTTTATCTGACAGCCATGAGCTACCCACTATTTGTGATTCTTCCCAGTCTTCCTTCTGGTTCTCGTATCTCTTGTGTTTTCTTCTGTCTCCTTCAGCAGCTTTGTGTGTTCTTCTTGGAGCCCCTACTGTATTACAAACAATGATCTAGGCGCTGGAACTACAAGAACAAAACAAATCACCTGCTCTTATAGAGCTTACTTATGGTGGTGGGGTGGGGAGGACAGACACTAGATAAGTACGTAATATGTCAGGTGGTGGTAAAGAAGAGAGGGATGGCAGGTGTAGGAGGGAGAGGTACTACTAATTATTAGCATCTACCAGTGATATATTCTTGAACTTCTGCTGCTCTCCTTCTGTATTCCCAAACTTGGGAGATCCATTTGCTTACATAGTGCCTCTCTGATGCTGGTTCCTAAATTTATATCACTCCCTGGGACCTCATCACCTTCCTTCCTATTTCTGATTTTGCCATAACTCTCGGGGGTGCTTACATTCTTTCAGTTGTATTTTATCTAAAATATTCCTTAGTATAGTTTCACCATAGGAAATTCTCATGGAGCCTGAAATCAATATTACAAGGAAGTTATTGAGGCTATAGTTTTGCGTAGGGAGACCATATACTTAGGATAATTTACAGCAGTTTTTAGTGTTCGTTTAGGTGTTTGCCATTGTATAGACTCAGGGCAGCCACCAAACAACATTTCATCCATCAATTCTTCCTCACTATTCAAACAGCCAGGGAAGGAATTCCCAATGGCAGGACTTCTCAATACATTTATTAATCCCTAACCAGGCACATTCAAGAAATAAATACCATGGTAGCTTTGAAGCTATCATAAATTTCAGCTTTTAGGTTATCAGTCTTTTATAACCAACCTGAGTATTGACATTTGGACACATCCTGCCACTCACCTTTGCTGTGTGGAATTGTTTCCAGATCGGGAAGTGCTCTACCTCTGGGAACGACTTGGATGGAATGGACAAAATCGTTAGGAGTCAAAGGTGAAGCCATTTTGTTCCCACTTAAGATCTGAAACCATAAAGTAATTTATTTCTTTACTTAATAGCGAGGAGAGTGGCAATTTGCAATTTCTCTGCTTTGCCACAGCTCTTTCTCATCCATAGGATCGCTTAGAAGAAAAAGCTACCATTACCTGATTTGATTGTTGTCTTCCCATATGGCTCCAAAGGAGGGTAGAGAAAGGGCTTAGCTTGTCCTCTGAATGCAGTCCAGCTACTCAAGGCTAGAATATTAAACTAAGCAGAGTCCTAAAACATTTTTCTTCCTATGTGATAATTTTAAAATATCAATTGTGAAAAAAAAAGTCAGCTGTGAAATGAATACCCCATCTGGAGGCTGGGGATTTGGCTGTTTGATTCCAATTAGAGGTAATGGGAATCATGAGAATTCTTGCTGGACTTCTTAGTGTAGGATTCCATGAGAATTTGTTCCGTGTGTAGGTGTTATTTTTGCAATTAAAGCACTACGTGTGTCTCTGTAGGGTTTTTATTTAATTGGCAAAAATTTATGACACATGTCAAATTTCATTAATTCTTAGGCCTTTGCATGAAAAATGCCTTTGAATTTATTCATGTGTAACATCTATATCCCAAGCCTCCCATTCCAAACACCATTACAAATTGGTTTCTACAGCTTCACTGTCAGTGGTCAATAGCCTTACAAATAGCTTTTATGAATGATAGCCATTAAGTCACAGATTAGGAATAGTCAGAACAATGTCAGAACGCTTTTCCTTTCCTTTTTTTCCTGATGCCAAAAGCTATATACGTGCAAGTCTTGTCTGAATGAAAGCTACAAAGGTACTTGAACACATCTGGAAGTAGAATTCACTCAAATGTTATTTTTACTCATTGTTAACATTTCTGCTTGCACGTTATCCCCAACTATTTGTTCAAGGTGACACCTGGCTAAACCTCGGTTACCTGAGGGAGAAGAAAAGATCAGTAGATATAATTACACCTCCATACGCTTGTCTCATAGAGCGTCCTGAATCAAAGGATTTGTGTTTGCAAATGAGCATCGGACTCCATTCTCCCTGAACCCACAAGAGGGAGCTAGTTTAACACCTTCTTGGACACACCACCGAGTCAGGGCAAGCTTGCTGAAGAGAGTAGAGTCAAACCTACAAAAAGAGAAGGACCCTGCCAGCCATTTTGAAATTATCACGGGAAGGATGTAGCTGGGAGAAACATGAACATCTTTTACAATGTCAAAAGCCTAGTCTCTGGTCCAGAGCCCTATCACCACTGGAGAGAAGAAAGAACAGAATTCACAGGACATCTGGGGTAATCTCAGCCTTCTACAGCACTTTTCCCCTCCATGTTTCAGCCTCTTTGCGTTTTCTCTGGCCCTTCCCTCTGATTCAGAAGAAAAGAGGTTCCTCTGCTTTCTGAAGGCTAACTCATCTCCTCCCATCTGTAGAATGGCCTTGTTCTGCACTCCTCTCTTCTTTCTTCAACATCCTCAGTCTCCTGCTCCTCTATTGAATCCTTTGACCCTCTATCCTACATTCCCAAGTCTATCCCCATCTTGAAAAAATCATCTCTAGAACCTGACGCCTCACCTACCACCTACCTTAGTCTCTTCTTTTCATTACCAGACTTCTTACAAGAGTGGTTATTTAAATGTCAAATAAATTTATTTTTGACCTTAGAAAGACTAGTAGTTGCTACATAGGGCAATTGTAGCAATAACTTCCTTTGACATATAAATGTTCGCTATCATCTCCTTCTAGAAAGTTTCTTTTCCTCCACTTCCTTGACTCTACGCATTTTTGGTTTCCTTTTCAGTTCTCTGAGGCTTCTTCTCTAGTTTTACTATAGTTTCTTTTCCTCTTAGCCGTAACAACCAAAAATTCCAAATTTGTTGTTGTTGCTTTCTTTTTCACTTTATTCATTTTTTAAAAAATTACATGCAGTAAAATTAACTATTTTTGGTGTACAAGTCTATGAGTTAGGACATGTGGTTTAGGCCTAGAGTTTTATAACCATCACCACAATCAAGATACAGAGAAGTTCCATCACCCCCCAAAACTCCCCTTCATGCTGCTCCTTTGTAATCAACCCCATTGTCCCACGTCATGCCCCTGGCAACCACTGATCAGTTTTCTATTCCTATAATTTTGCCTTTTCCAGAATGCCATATAAATAGAATCACACAGTTCGGCCTTGTGAGTCCAGCTTCTTTCACTTAGCATACTGCATGTGAGAGTCGTCCATGCTGCTACATGTATCAACAGTTTGTTCCTTTTCATTGCTGAGTAGTATTCTATCGTATAAATGGGCCATAGTTTGCTCATCAGTTCATCAGGTGCAGGACATTAGGGTCTTCCAGTTTTTTTGTGTATGTGTTGATTATGAATAAAAACATGAACCTTCATGTACAAGGTTTCTGTGTGAGCATAAGTTTTCATTTCTCTTACGTAAGTACCTAGGAGTGGTATTGTTGAGTCATGTGGTGAAGTATATGTTCAATTTTATAAGAAACTACCAAACAGTTTTCCAAAATGGCTGAACCATTTTGTATTCTTGCCAACAATGTATGAGAGTCCTAGTTGCTCCACATCCTCGTCAACACTTGGTATTGTCAGTCTTTTTAATTTTAACCATTTTAAGGAGCCCTGGTGGTACAGCTGCTAATGGAAAGGTTGGTGGTTCAAAACCACCAGCAGCTCCATGGGAGAAGGATGTGGCAGTCTGCTTCTGGAGAGATTTACAGCCTTGGAAACCTACGGGGGTTGCTGAGTCAGAATCAGCTCAAGAGCAGTGGGTTTTGGTTTGGAATAGGTATGTAATGGTAACAAGCTTAAGGATCCTCAGCTGGTGAGTGACAGCGTTGGAATGTGATTCATGGCCTGACTTCAGAGCCTGTGCTTAACTCACTATAGTGCAATGCAGCAACCATCAAGTGGCAAATATTCACAATGATAAGGCAATCAGTCAGTGAATCCAGGCTTCACAGAGAGATGAAACATTCCCATTGCTACTGCCTCCTATTCAAAGAGTTATGTTTTCTACCTCTTTCATTTTTTCCTCCCTTCCTTCATTACATTTGAGCATCTTGCAAGGCGAAAGGTTAGAATCTGAATAATTTGGTTCTATTGAATGAACAAGTAGATAAAGTAGAGGTTGCAACAGCAGTATTTTTTCCAGTACATCTAGTGAATTCGGGAGCTGTCCTTACTGATGGGAACCTCTTCTTATCCTGTGAAGTCGGACACTCCTCTGAACTAGGAAACAGTGATTTTTGTGAGACTGGCCAAGTGAAGGATGTCAAAAATATCATTCCCTTCAGGAAGACTTCCCTCTATCTTTGTAAGCGCCATTGAAAAAGCCAAGGCAACCACGTAATACCCTTGTCAGGGATTGAATTATGTCCCCACAAAAATGTGTGTATCAATTTGGCCGGGCCATGATTCCTGGTATTGTGTGGTTTTCCTGTATGTTGTAAATCCTGCCTCTATGATGTTAATGAGGAGGATGGGCGGCAGTTGTGTTAGGGAGGCAGGACTCAGTCTACCAGATTGGATTGTGTCGTGAGGCAATCTCTTGAGATATAAAAGAGAGAAGTGAGCAGAGAGACGGGGGAACCTCATACCATCAAGAAAGCAGCTCCGGGAGCAGAGCGCGTCCTTTGGACCAGGGTCCCTCTGCAGAGAAGCTCCTAGTCCGGGGGCACACCGAAGAGAAGAAGGCCAAGAGAGAGAAAAAGCCTTCCCCTGGAGCTGATGCCCTGAATTTGAACTTTTGGCCTACTTTAACTGTGAGGAAATAAACTTCTCTTTGTTAAAGCCATCCACTTGTGGTATTTCTGTTGTAGCAGCACTAGATGACCAAGACAACCCTTCACAGCACCTGGTCCAACTTGTGCTGAAGGGAATCCGAAACCATTATAGGAAGTCCCCAGGTTGTGAACGAACGTCAGACTTACGGACAATTCATACTTGCCGTTTAGTGTTATGCAAATTTGCCCTCAGTTTGAAACAATTAAAGCAACCCCTACTCGCAACAAATTCTTCATCACAATCACCTTCACTTGCTTCACGGGCAGTGTTTAAATCATTGAAAAGGCTTCAAAGCTTTTCTTGCACTAAGGTAAAGCTAAATAAGAACCCTATGCACCTGTTCCGACTTGCCTACAAAATCGACTTACTTAAAGACACCCTTAGGACACCGATCTCGTTCGTAACCCGTGGACTGCCTGTACGTTCAATGGAATTGATGTGAACATTAACAGTATGCGTGCCATAGATGGACATGTAAAGGCTGAATAGTAATATAGCTCTAAATTACTTCTCAATTGAAGAGGAAGGGTTGGTTACCTAAAGTAGATCATGCATTTACCTGCTCAGCTGAATTCCGATCCCAACTACGAACATGATAAATGCAACTGGTATCAGGTTTGGTAAATAGAAACCTTAATAACCATCATTAAGGAGTAGAGAACACTTAGTGCCCAGAAAATTTTATTTTGTTCTGATAGAAAAACACTAATCCCTTCTCAGGAATGGAAATTCTTTTCTTCATCTTATTCACATGATTTTTGGTGCTCTCTTATTTAAAATATTTGATCAAACTATTGACCATTTAAAATGCTTTATCTGTCCATAAAATGCAAACTGATTTTTCTTCCCTTCATTATTAGTAAAGGGTCATATCTTTTTGTAGATCATCTGTACTCTTGTACAACAATGTATCATCACTTAGATAGAAACTAAAGGCACTGAAAATTAGTAATGCACATTTCTGTCTACTTTATAGTTCCCTTCAGTCTATGAATTTGCTCAGCAAACTGTATCGAGTTATGCCTATTTGATGGACAATCAGTCTACCTGAGAGGCGGCCTTCTCCAGGGGGCCATTGCATCTGATCGGATATCAAATGGCTTGTTGATTATTCTGACTTCAAAGGCTTCTGGGGCTGAGAGCTTCAAGGTGGTCTGCAAGGCCCTGAGTGTTGAGGCCACCTGTCAATGTAACTTCCAAATTAAAGAGAATCTGTTAGGAAATGAAGGGTAAACTTCCTCTCTTTCAGATTAGGCTGATTAACCTTGAGCAATTTTACTTCTTCAATACCAGCTAGCATGGGAAAAATATCACCAGCAAGAGTCCAGTTCAGTTCCCTTTAGTGTTGTGATACAGCATTTGCTTGTCAAAAAAAAAATTAAATATCCATTTGTATGGTTGCAAGATTTTAAGAAAATTTAGATTAAAAGGTTACGCTCCACTATTTTTATCAGTTTGTGAACATATTTTGGTACTGATTTATGTTAACGGAAAGTAATCATTTGAGTTCTAGAGAACTCTGGGTTCTAGAGAATATTTTGAAGAGAAAAATTTGCAATTATTTGTCAGCCAACCAGGCTTTCTTTTTCCCTTACAAAACCTTAATAATGTAAGTATTTGCCTATTTTTTACTCTTATTTGTCAGATTATACTGCTTCCCAAATATACAAAGTAGGTCACTTGGGCAGCTGAGAATAGTTTATAAAACTTGTGTATTTCTGAAGACTTTGTTATAAAATACAAGACTTATTAATTAATATACATAATTATAAAATGTCACCTGGATCTTCGAACACACTAGGAAACAAAAAATGGTTGTTACTTTATGCTCATTCTTAGAGAATTTTTTACCTTTTTATTTTGAAATAATTTTAAACTTAAAGAAAAGGTACAAAATAGTAGAGGATTTCCAAATACCTTTCACTCAGCTTCCCGTAGTTTTCTCTAATGTTAACTTCTTGCATAACCACGGTACAGTTTTCAAAACTAAGAAATTAATGTTAGTACAATCCTACTAGCTACAGACTTTATTTGGATTTCCCCAGCTTTTCCACTGATGCCCTTTCTCTGTTCCGGGATCCACTCCATGGTCCCACACTGCATTGAGTTTTCATGTCTTCCTACTCTCCTTTTGCGGTTGTTGTGATCCATGGAGTTTTCACTGGTAGATTGCCAGTCCTTTCTCCCTAGTCCATCTGCATTTGCTCTAGAATAAAATCAGAGAACTTTTCCATAGTAAATTCTTTTCCCACGTTTTTATGTTTAGACTTTGGTTCATTTTCATCATCACCAATAGAGGATGGTGGGGAAAGATAGCTATACATAATAACAACATTTCTAGTTTTAAAGTCTCCACTCAAGTAGAGAAGTTAAGACATATCCAGAGGTAACTATCGGTAGAGAATTGAATCAGTAGCAAAGAAAACTTCAAGCATCTTGGCTCCAGCTTAGCAGAGGCTTTTGAAGGAGCTCATGTTTTAAAAGTTTATTATTTTAAAGATTTCAGAGAGTCAGTTTTAGAGTGTGGCTATTTCAGTCTTTAAGATGTTGCAATTATAAATTCATTGACTTTTAACCTGCATTATCTGTATGGCTATTCACTTTCTACTACTCCAATATCAATTTTATTAATTAAAATATTTTGAATAAAACAAGATTCATTGAATTATTAGACTTCAAAAATTATTGAATAGACAGTGCAGCTATATTTAGAATGCTGTAAATTGGATAAATTTAAATGTTCAATAAGATATGATTAGTTAAGTGTATTGTAGTACAGAAATACGCACTGATAATATTGTAGAAGAAGAATGAGTTGAGAAGAGTCATTGTATACTATTAGGAGAATATAGTTTTCCAAGCAATGTATACAATATGATTCTTCAGAAAAAATGTAAAATATGTGTAATGTGGAAAAAAAGACTGTCTATATGCCAAAATGTTAATCTCTGGTTAATAGGATTTGAGGCAGTGTTTATTTTCCCTTTTTATGCTTATCTATATTAAAAATTTTTTCTCAGCAATAATCACATCTCTTTTGGTTTGAGAAAAATTTTTAAAAATACCTGAACTAAAAATGTGTTTGTTACTCTAAATATGTGTTTACTTCTAACCTTATAATGAAAAGGTTTTTTCCTCCTCTTTTTTTATGGAAGCATGGAATAACTGGAATAATAGGTAATACCTTTAGATTTTGAAAGATTGAATTAATATATCTGGGAAAAGGGAGACTGAATAGGTTTTTAAAAGTTCAAGCATGCATTTTTTTGGTTTTTACATCTGTTGGCATTTTTCCTTTGAATTATGTTTTCTTATTAAGTTTTTTTAAAACAATTTTAAATTTAAACTATAGTAAGATCTATTATCCGGAGCCCTGGTGGCACAGTGGTTAAGAGCTCAGCTGCTAACCAGAAGGTCAGCACTTTGAATCCACCAGCTGCGCCATGGAAACCCTATGGGGCAGTTCTACTCTGTTCTGTAGAGTCACTATGACTCAGAATCAACTAGATGGCAAAGGGTTTAAGATCTATTATTCAGGATGGAATCAAATAATCTTAGTAACTAAGGGTTTGTGTAAATACCATTGTAAACTACAATTAACAATAGAATAATTATCAGTACCTTTATTGGTACTTACTGTGCGCTGAACAAGGTTCTAAATCTCGTATGTATCATCCCAGTTCATCATCAAATCATCTGGTGAGGCGAGAGTTAAAATTATTCCAAAAAGCAGACCAAAAACCAAACTCATTGCAGTTGATTCTGACCCAATTAAAACAACAACAACAACAAAACATTGCCCTCAAGTCGATTCCAACTCACGGTGACCTCATGTGTTACAGGGTAGAAGTGCTCCATAAGGTTTTCTTGGCTATAATCTATATGGGAGCAAATCACCAAACCTTTCTTCTGTGGTGTGGCTGGGTGTTGAACCACCAACCTTTTGGATACTAGTCTTGTGCAAACTGTTTGGGCCACCCAGGGGCTTATTCCCATTTTAGAGATGAGGAAATAGACGTACAAATAGGTTCAATAACTTGTCCAAGGTTTCTCATCTAGTAAGGAGAGAACTGCAATAAGTACCCAGGCATTCTGATTCCACAATCTGTGCTCTTAACCAGAATGCTGTATTACCTCTAACTAAGGGATAAAAATAACCTGACACAACCAGATGGGCTATAGAATATTTCAGTCTCCCTCTTGGCTGTCATTAGAATATCAGTTACACAGTATTGGTGAATAATGGAGTACGGTCCAGTGTTTCAATGTATGGGCATAATTCAGATGTTATTAAATTATATCTACTTATAATTAACAACATCAACATAACAGCTGTCAATTATCGCGCTATTCCTCTATGCCATGCACTGTGTTTACACACATTATCTTGGGTGATCTCAGAACAACCTCAGAGATGAGTCCTATTATTACCACCCATTTTATTCATGAGGAAACAGAAGCTTAGAGAGACTCATAAACTTGTGCAAACTCATAGATCTACTAAGTAATAGTGCCAGGGATTGGAACTTAGGTTTCCTGACTCCCAAACCTGGCTTTTAAAGCATCATACAATGCTAACTAGACTCTAGGCTAGGAATAGTTGGATTACACTTTCCTTATCTTTATCAGAAGTAACCTTGTATTTTAACTGGGGAAGCCAGCACAACTTGAAACTCCGTAGACTCATCCAAACTCCCTGAGGGACTGAATCACTGGGCTGAGGGCTGTGGGGACCATGGTCTTGAGGGAACGTCTAGCTCAACTGGCATAACATAGTTTATAAGGAAAATGTTCTACATTCTACTTTGGTGAGTAGCATCTGGGGTCTTAAAAGCTTGTGAGTGGCCATCTAAGATACTCCCCTGGTCTCACCCCATCTGGAGCAAAGGAGAATGAAGAAAACCAAAGCCACAAGGGAAAGATTAGTCCAAAGGACTAATGGACCACAACCACCAGACTGAGTCCGGCACAACTAGGTGGTGCCCGGCTATCACCACTGACTGCTCTGACAGGGATCACAATAGAAGGTCCCAGACAGAGCTGGAGAAAAATGTAGAACAAAATTCTAACTCACCAAAAAAAACAAAACAAACAACAACAAAAAACTAAACAAAACAAAACAGACTTACTTACTGGCCTGACAGAGACTGGAGAAACTCCGAGAGTATGGCCCACGGACACCCTTTTAGCTCAATCATGAAGTCACCCCTGAGGTTCACCCTTCAGCCAAAGATTAGACAGGTCCATAAAACAAAACAAGACTAAAGGGGCACACCAGCCCAGGGGCAAGGACCAAAAGTCAGGAGGGGACAGGAAAGCTGGTCATAGGGAACCCAAGGTTGAGAAGGGGAGAGTGTTGACACGTCGTGGGGTTGGTAACTAACGGCACAAATTGTTTAATGAGAAGCTAGTTTGTTCTGTAAACCTTCATCTAAAATACAATAATTAAAAAAAAAATTAATTAAAAAAGAAAAAAGTAGTATCCTTGTATTTTAAGCCTGAGTCAGTACTGAGAAGAAATAATGTTTTTTTTTTCAATTCAACATTTTTCACATACACAATTCAGTGAAATCAATTACATCAGTCATGTTGTGCATTTTAATAGATTTACCATAAAGCCAAAGATCTTTCAATCACTTTCACTTTTGTAACCCACACTGGGTAGCCAACCATCCAGGTTTGCTTGGGACATTTCCGGTTTTAGCAGGGAACACCCTGTATCCCGAGAAGCCCCTCGGTCCTGGGCAAACCAGGATGGTTGGTTACCCGGCCACACGCCAATTTCAGAAGTGAAAGTTTAAGATTTAAACACAGTATTCCCAATTCCAGCCAAACGAAGTATCCATATAAATACACTCTGGAATAAAACATCTTTAAAAAGAGAGAGAGAGGTGGAGTGGTGAGGGTAGGGATTGAGGGCAAGAACAGAGAAAAGAAAGGGGAAAAATCGTAATATTATATTCAATGTGTGGTATTGAAAAAGAAAAGTCGTTTGCCTATAAAGTGTATGGCACTTGCAAAGTGGAATAAGTCTTGCATTTTATACGAAATGTTGCTAACCTGGTCTTCCCACAATGGGTCCCATGATTTTAACTGTGTAATAGTTGTCTGAGACAGAAATATGTAAGAAAATCTGAAAAGGTACTGTATCACAAAACAAAAACATGAACCAAGAATGACTGAACGTAAACTTCAGAACTACTTTTTTACAGCAGCCTTAACATTACAGAAGGAGCCCCGGTGCCACAGTGGTTAAGGCGCACAACTACGAACCAAACGGTCGGCGGTTGGAAACCACCAGGGGCTCAGAGGGAGGAAGATGTGGCACAAGGATACTCTGTGGGACACAGTAGAACTGCCCCATAGTGTTTCCAAGAAGTAGTTAGTGTGTTCGAACGGCAGAGCTTTCGGTTAGCAGGCGAGCTCTTAACTAGTGTGCCACCAGGACAATGACTAGCGATTCTGAACTGTGTCTGAACATTAGATTCATCTGCGGAACTTTTAATACGGACTCCTAGGCCCTAGCCTCCTAGAGAAGTCAGATTTAATTGATCTGCGTTAGGACCCAGGATTAGTACCCGCTTAAAACTCTCCAAGTGATTTTAATGTAGAGTTAGGTTTGAGAACAACCGTGACTGTGCATTAAAATCACCTGGGGAGCTATTTAAAAAAAAAAAAAAAATACCAGTATATGTATCCCATCACCAAGATTCTAATTTAATTGGTCTGGGACAAGGGCCCGGGGTGCTATAAGAGCTTCCCAAGTGATTCTAATATCGTCCAGAGTCGGGAGCCATTTTTATTAGTGCTCAGTAATTACCTGCTGTCTGAATGCACACAGTTCACTATACAACTAACTTAAGCATAACCACATACAACAAAGTCTATGCGATAGGGTGTGTTTATATCGATTTCCATTCCTCCTCAATAGGAAGTCATTGAATCCCTTTTGCCAGCAATTGTCTCTATTTGAGTCAGTACCAGAATTTTCCTAACCTCCTCCTCTACCCTTTTAGTCTTCTGTTGTATTTGTTACTAACAGGGCTTTGAACCGGTTTATTCCAGTTCCAGCCTCTGCTGAGAATTTGCATTTCTATCAAGTACAGGGTCATTGAGAAAGAGGAAGACCCTCAGCGAGGAGGTGGATTGACACAGTGGCTACATTCATGGGCTCAAGCATAACAATGATTGTGAGCGTGGCGCAGGACCGGGCAGTGTTTCGTTCTGTGGTGCATCGGGTCGCTGAGTCAGAACTGACTTGCCAACATCCAACACCACCACCACCAAGTTCCCAGGAGATGCTAATACTGCTGGTTAGGGAGCAATTCTGAGAACCACTAGTAGAGCAGTGGTTCTCAAAATTTATTATATATAAGAATCACCTGGGTATCTTGTTAAACTTGTAAATTCTGATTGAGTATATCTGGGGTGGAAATGCAACTTCTCAACAGGGGTTCAAACCAGACAAAACCAGTTTGGAGTCCTGGTTACTAACTGTTCTTGGTCAAAGGAGCTTTGGTGGCCACAGTGGTTAAAGTGCTTGGCTGCTAGCTGAAAGGTTGGCAGTTCAAACCCACCAATGGCTCCATGGCAGAGAGATGTGGCAGTCTGCTTCAGGAAAGATTATAGATTACAGCCTTGGAAACCCTGTGGGGCAGTTTTACTCTGTCTTAGAGGGTTGCTATGAGTTGGAATCAACTTGACAGTGATGGGTTGGTTTGGTTTTTGGTCACTTTAGGAGACACTGGGATTATTGCTTCCATTTATCAGGGCCCTTGGAATTACTGCATGATAATTCTCAGTTTCGTATCTGCAAGCGTGCAAAGTGCACACTTCAAATTCAGAGTCAATTATATCCCTATTTGAAATCCTTACTCCCCCAACCCATCCATCACACCACACCTGGCACAAAACCTGTCACAGAGAAGGAAGGAGCTCAGTGAATGTTCATTAAATGGAACGAATTCATCAGCTGCATTTAAAGGGGGTTGCCACATTCCAAGCACCTCAAAATGCCTGTGTTCTCTTTGTTTACTTGGGTCCATAGTCTTTCCTTCCAGAAGCCTCTGTTCTGGCCATGTTGACCTGTGTACAAGGGTGGATGAGGAGGAGTAGTAAGATCAACTTCCAAGTGGAAACTGCACTGGAAGGCAGTTCCCGCAATGCAAAAATTACAGATACCGCAGCTCCTCTTGTGAGAAGTGATTTAGCCTCCCACTTTCCCCACCAAAATGTTACATTTTCCTGTTTTCTGAATTTAGCTGCTTATCCTCTGCTGTATATATTTGAATGTTTTATTCCAGCATTACTTTTATTGTAGGAAATGCTTTTTGCTTTAAAAAAAAAAAAAAAAAGGTAAATATAAAGGAGCCCTGCTATCTCTCGTGTCTGTGGATTTTTGGAGAATAATTCTTGTCACAAAGTAAGTCAGCCTCCAGCAGGGACGTGCCCCCTCATGGGAGGGACAAAACGAGATAGCATAACCAGAACACTTTACAAGTTCTAAAGCGTGACACAAGTGATCCTGAGCATCATAATTCATACCATCAGCAAAAAGAAACTAAAAAGCATTCTATTTACCCCTGTAAAACTTTTAACCTAATTTGCAAATTTCTGATGGAGGAGACCACACAGTCGCTAGGATGTCCGCTTTAGGGGGGCAGGGACTTTTGCTCACTTACCCAGGACAAAGGAGGGTAGGTTCTCAATACATATGAAATACCAAATTAATAAACTACAATTAATTTATGCACAATGCAGCAAAGAGTAAACAAGTGTAGGATTTTTAAAAGTAAGTTATGTTATACCATGTGAAATAAGTCAGTCATAAACGGGCAAATAGTGTATGATCCCGCTTACATGAAATACCTAGAATAGGCAAGTATATCCAGACCTAGGTCTATTACCTGGGGCAGGTAGAAGGAGCCTTGGTGGAGCAATGGTTAAGCATTTGGCTGCTAACGAAAGTTTGGTGATTTGAGCCCACCGGCTGCTCCGGGGGAGAAAGATGTGGCAGTCTGCTTCCATAAAGATTACAGCTTTGGAAACCCTATGGGGCAGTTCTACTCTGTCCTACAGGGTTGCTATGAGTTGGAATTGACTCTGGAAGGCAACAGGTTTGATTTTTGGTGTAGGCTGGGTAGGAAGGAGGACTCAGTGCTTATGGGACACTGAGCTTCTGTTCAGGGTGATAATAAAATTTGGGAATGAGTAGGAGGGTTGGTGAACAACATGTAAGCATGACCAATGGTAAATGTGAAGACTGCGGAAATGTCAAATGTTTTGTTACATATGTATTCACCACAATTTAAAAAAAAAAAAATAGTAAGCTATAAAGTCTCAGACAAAATGGGAGCAAAAGCTTATTGTCAGTAAGGGGTTATGGGAGTTATGTGTCTAGACAGGAGAAGTCAAAAAGAAACTCCCACTCTTTTTCCACTCTTCCTCTGTGTGTGCGCCGTTGTTCCGGAGGCCCAGTGCCTAAATGGGACAAGGATATAATTCATCCTCCCTCATAAGGGACCCGGAGGAAATATGACCCCAGTACATTATCAATTGCTTTGTTTGTGAGAGCCTAACCATGTAATTGTTTTAACGATTAGCAGGTGGGTAAAAGTTCCAGGTTTTCAGAACCTCGAACTTTTGTAAGTGATGGGATTCGTGATCGTGAGTGAATCAGGACAGGGTTCCGGTTAAGACCACAAAAATGTGGCTCACTGGTACATGTGTGCAAAGTAAGGGAAGGCAGCATTGGGTTCAATTCAAGCAAATCTAAAGTAAGAATTCCTTGCTGGAAAAGCTTATCTTCTTGTGTTCCAAGGTCAGCTAAAGCTTAGGCTATCACAGGTGCTGTGGATTTAATCCCTTATTGCAGCATCTCCAGCTGTGGAATGCACACCTGAGAAACAGAATTCTGCTGGCGGAAAGGTAACCAAGACCTGGAGAGGAACCAGCTTGCCTGTGTCTGCAACCTCATCTTACCTCCAGCCCAGCTTCTCTGGTTCTCATGAATAATTAACTTCTTTTCCTAATATATACGGCTGTTCTTTCTTCTAACTCTAGGAGAACCGGAGACTCATTTTATAAATGCTCATCCCTCTAGGTGTCAACAAGCCAGTTTTCCCAGTCATGGAATTCACCCCTTTCATTGTGAAGGAAGCAGTGAACCTTTAAACTCTATTACCCATAAAGGCTTTCTTATCACGAATCTGTCATTTGAGTATAGATACTGCTCCGTGCTCAAGTAATAGCTATACAAGGCTAACAAATGGTATTCATTGTTTCCCACTCTCAGGATCATCTTCTGATTGAAGAGTCCACTCATCCTTACTCTTTATATTAACTCTAAGTTCCAATTCATCCTTCTAAATCTCATACCTTTCTAGAACCATCCAATAAAAATAGTCTTCAGCTCCCAATAAACTTCTGTTTCTTGAACAACTGTAATCTAGTTACTGCACCCTCAGTCAGAATTCACTGGATTCTTTTCATCATCTAGGCTATTGCTAGATTATAAACATTTTACTCAGGAGACCCTCTGGTTTGAGCAGAGAAACAAAATGGTACCAGGGTTGGTGCAGGCAGTGGTGTACCTCCCTCAGAACCCAGCAACAAATGAGACAGGCACTAGAAAACTCTTGAGAGCTCACGTAGCTTCCCAATTCTACATATTTTCTGGTAATAAAGTTCACAGTAGGTTTCTGAGATCCATGAGAGAAAGCTTTTAAAAACACTCTATGCAGCCTCTAGGCACTAAGATGAATTCGCACCAAGGATGGAAAACCTAGCCTAATACCCGGTCTCTGCAGCAAACGTTCATGAAACATTGACTGTGTTTGCTGTGCTGTAAGCGTGTAACATACATTAACTCACTTAACTCTCACAGTAATTCCCCCAGGTGGGAAAACGGAGGTACTGAGAGGTTAATTATCACAGCTAGCAAGTGACAGAGCCTGGATTTGAACCAACTCTGGCTCCAGAGTTCATGCTGTTAACTACCATACAAGCTTCCTTGTTTTTGACAGAAAATCAAGCAAGGTGGTATGGTAGCATGGCTTTGTCCTCAACAGACCCCCCACAACCCCAGTCAGCAGCCCTAGGACAGTATCTTTGGCCTTCTGATGAATAGATAAAGTTCAGACCAGATTAACTGATACCTATGATTTTTTATGGTCAGGGAGTACTATGTAGAGAGGTCTTGTTCCCCTATTCTTCTTTTCAACTCTCCATAAGCCAATTACTCTATAATTCTGAATGATCTGATTTTTCCCCCATACCTTTCTGGCTACAAGAATCCTGATTACTCAGGAAAACAATACCATTTATAATAGCCCCTAAAACGATAAAAATACTTAGGAATAAATCTAACCAGGGATGTAAAAGACCTATACAAAGAAAACTACAAAACACTACTGCAAGAAACCCAAAGGGATCTACAT
>NW_004443954.1:5715491-5747579 GCF_000243295.1 Trichechus manatus latirostris
CATAGGGCAACATGTGTACTAACTGTTAAATGAGAAACTATTTTGTTCTGTAAGCCTTCATCTAAAGTGAGAATAGCAGCACAATTGGAAGAGCGTAGTCGATGTCACTGAATTGTGCATGTAGAAATTTTTGAAATGGTGTATCTTTGGCTACGTATATTTTCACCAAAAAAAATGTCGAGAAGGGAGAGGGTTGACATGTTGTGGGGTTGTTAACCAATGTTATAAAACAATATGCGTACTACTGTTTCATGAGAAACCATTTGTTCTGTAAGCCTTCACCTGAAGTACAAAAAAAAAAAAAAAAGTACTGTAAAGCTAAAAAAAAAGAATCCTGATTACTATATTGCATGGCTGATATATCTGCATGAGTCCCAGCCTGCACTAAACAGTGCTATCCACTTGCTGGCCCTAATCTTGTTTATAATATATTAATACTAGCTAGCATTTATTGAATGATACATAGAGCACACCAGACTAAGGGTTTCACATGTGTCATCTCATTTAATCTTCATAACAGCACTATGGGGTAGGTACTCTCTTTATATCCATGTTAGAGAGAAACTGGTGTGCAGGGAGGCTCAGTAACTTACCCACATCACATAGGTAACGTCAGCCCTTGGACTCCACTCAGATCCTCTGACTTCAGAGGCCCTCAGTGAGGCCGCCTCCATTATTAGCAGGAAAACAGTGGGTTATCATGATATAAGCATTAAAAGAGGCCAGTGGTGGTTCAGGGATACAACTCTCCCCCTTCCATGCAGGAGACCCCGGTTCAATTCCAGGCCAATGCGCCTCATGTGCAGCCACCATCTATCCCTCAGTGGATGCTTGTGTGTTACATGATGCTAAATACGTGTCAGTGGAAATGTTCTACATCCCACTTTGGTGAGTGGTGTCTGAGGTGTTAAAAGCCTGCAAGAGGCCATCTGAGATATATCTACCGGTCCCATCCCACCCAGAGCAAAGGAGAATAAAGAAAACCAAAGACACAAGGAAAATACTAGCCCAAAGGCCTAAAGGACCACATGAACCAGAGACTCCACCAGCCTGAAATCAGAAGAGCTAGATGGTGCCCGGCTACCACCAACGACCACCTGACAGGGATCCCAATAGAGAGTCCCGGACAGAGCGGGAGAAAAATGTAGAACAGAATTCAAATTCACAAAAAAAGACCAGACTGACTGGTCTGACAGAGACGGGAAGAACCTCTGAAACTGTGGCCCCTGGACGCTCTGCTAACCCAAAACCAAAACCATTCCTGAAGCCCACTTTTCAGACAAAGATTAGACAGGCCTATAAAAGAAAAAATAACACACGTGAGGAACGTGCTTCTTAGTTCAATCAAATATATGAGACCAAATGGGCAGCTCCTGTCCAAAAGCAGAACGAGACAACAGGAAGGGACAGGAACTGGGCAAAGGGTCACAGGGAACCCAGGGTGAAAAGGAGAAGAGTGCTGTCATGTTGTGGGGATTGCCGCCAATGTCACAAAACAATATATGTATAAATTTTTGAATGAGAAATTAACTTGAGCTGTAAACTTTCACCTAAAGCATAAATAAATAGATAAAACTAAAATAAACATGTTTCAGCGGAGCTTCCAGACTAAGACAGATTAGGAAGAAAGGCCTAGTGATCTACTTCCAAAAAGCAGCCAATGAAAACCCTATGGATCACAACAGTCTGTGCATGGGGTTGTCATGAGTCAGAGGCCAACTGGACAGCAGCCAACAACAAGCACCTCAGAATTGAAGTGAGCTTTCCAGTCTTTCCTTCTTGAGGGGATAATACAGTATTTTCAAATTCTTTGAGTAAAACTCATCAGTTTCAGTCAATCTCACTATGGAAATTACCAGTTCCAGGGGAACCAGACCAGGTTTGTATTTTTCCTCATAACTCACTGAGTAACCTCATTTTTTCAAAGAGGTTTTTTAAAATAATAACAGGCTTACTGTGGGGATTCACTGAAATAAACAAAAGATTAAGCATCCCATATTGTGCCTTGTACATGAGATGCTTTCAACCAGTGGGAACACTCTACAATATTATACATTAACGATCTTGCAAAAGAGCTGAAAAATAATTGATTCAGTCCTACATGGAAATTCACAAACTACTTTAAAATCTTAAGTACTCTTAAGGGGCACAGAGTTTTTGTTAAGGGTGATAAAAAAAAATATGGAAATGGATGATGGTGATGGTAGTACAACATGGTGAATGTCATTAATGTCACTGAACTGCTCACGTAAAAATGGTTGAAATTTTGTCATGTATATGTCACCACAATAAACAAAATTCAAAAAATCTAAAACACCCTTGGATTTTAAAATTTTATTTTCTTAATTCATGAAAGAAAATATTATAAAATATTTCCCATGTCTAAATTTCAGTCCAGTGTTGGGTCCATCTTGCTCCATCATCTAGCTCCTTTCGCCATTTTTGTATAAATACAACATGCCCTCAGTGAGTCATGTGGATTTGAAAAACCCATTTATATTGACAGTTTAAAACAGAAAATAAACAAGAGCCCACTACATACTTGTGCCTCCTGACTTACATAAAATATTTTCTTCCTGTCAGTAAGAGACAGTGAAGTACATCTCTGAAGGGCGCGTTTTGAGAAAACAAAATGGCGAATGTTAAATTACAGTGGAAGTCGGTCTCCTCCAGCGCCAATTTGTCTTAGGGCCGCAAAACAAACAACTAGTGGGGGCGGGAAGACAGTGAAACAGTAAGGAATGACAATTAGATGTGACCCAAAGAGAATAAAATCCAACCCGAAATGGGCCAAACACATAAATTGCTATTAAATCACGGCTTTTATTTTTCCTGCCTGAGCCCTTCTAACGTTTGGTTTTTCAGTAAACGAAAGGAATCATTTGAAGTAAGGGCCAGGAGAAGGCAGGCCTCTGACCTCTAGCTCGACCACAGAGATCAAAGGCAGTCGCCATATGTGTGAGATATTATCTTTTCGAGGTAAGTGGGCATGATGTTTTGTGATGCAGTAGTGTGGAAACAAATAGCCAGGTTAGTGACCGCTGAGAGGAGAGTGATTGACGTGGGCACTGAGCCTGAGGAACGGCCCCTCTCCTTTCTGGGCGTTTTGGTTGTTTTAGTTCTCACAAACCTGTAGCATTTAGTTGTCAATGACCCTGTTTGTGACTTCAGTCTAAAACACATTTTTATGTGTGCTATGAACATTTATCCCTGCACATGTGTTCCTTTTTTTTTTTTAAATTTTTTTTATTGTACTTTAGGTGAAGGTTTACAGAACAAATAGTTTCTCATTAAACAGTCAGTACACATATTGTTTTATGACCTTGGTTAATAACCCCACAATATGTCAACACTCTCCCGTCTCGGCCTTGGAGGACCTTTTTTTTTTTTGGTGAAAATATACATAGCCAAAGATACACCATTACAAAAATTTCTACATGTACAATTCAGTGACATCGATTACGTTCTTCCAGTTGTGCTGCTATTCTCACTTTAGACGAAGGTTTACAGAACATAATAGTTTCTCATTAAACAGTTAGTACACATGTTGCCCTATGACAATGGTTAAGAGCCCCACTACATGTCAACACTGTCCTTACTCAACATTGGGTTCCCTATCACCAGCTTTCCTGTCCCCTTCTACCTTCTAGTCCTTGTCCCTGGACCGCTGTGCCTCATTAGTTCCGTTTTGTTTTATGGAGCCGTTGAATCCCCGGCTGAATAGCCAACCTCGGAAATGACTTCACCACTGAGCTAAAAAGGTGTCCGGGGGGCAGTTCCTAATTTTTTTTAACCTTCCTTATTTTTGAAAGGACACCCTGGTGGCATAGTGGTTAAGAGCTACGGCTGCTAACCAAAAGGGCAGCAGTTCAGATCCACCAGGCGCTCCTTGGCAACCCTACGTGGGCAGTTCTACCCTGTCCTATAGGGTCACTATGAGTCAGACTTGACTCTACAGCCGGGGATTTGGGTTTTTGGTTATTTTTTAATGTGATTAGCAGTTTATTTTGTTTGCAAGGCAAGGCTCTTGAATATAGACTTTGTATATGGATAAATTATAAGACTAATCTGTACTAGTACATATGATTTTAAACTGCCTTTAATTAAATCTCAATATTAAAAAAAAAAAAGGCAGAACTATTCAACAGATACAAAGGCTTTCAATAGTTGGGGAAATTATACTTCTCTGTTCGTCTGTCATCTCCGAATACAAAAAGAATTAATCCCAGAGGCGGACCTCCTCTTTCTTTCTGAGGCCGATACAGTGTTGACAGGAGGATGTTGTCAAATCCCACAGAGTCCGTGTGCAGCTCAGAAGCTTCCAGGCGTCTTGGGTCTTGGTCTACACACTGTCCTTCCTCAATCTGATCGTTAACGTTCCTCCAAAAGAGAGCAAAACAAAAGCTGAGGTGCCATGAATTTCAGCCGCTGTGGTTGAACTTGACCTGTAAATCATTTCTCCTCAAGCACTGCATGGTAGTAGCTCCCACGGGGAAACCACAGACACTTACTGGCCCAGGTGTGCTGTTGCTGCCTTTCCATCCTCCTCTGCCCGCTTTCTCTTTCTTGTTTCTCTCGCTTCCTACCTAGGACTCTCTCCTCACTTTTGCTCACACTCTCAATTTATTGCTCTCTTCCTAACTTCTTTGTCCCATTGCTTTACTGAATAGGTCCATAGCATTTTCATGGAAAAAAAAATACAGAACACAGTTTTATGTTAGTAATATGCTTATCAAGTTTCTTATTCCTCCTTGCTGGTTCATCCCTGCCCTTGTTTTTGCAACACACCCACCAACATGTACATGCACACACACATACACACCTCGAGAAAATGGCGCTTCTGAGCCCTGAAACGTATTTCTTCGTTATCCAACTGACCACCCTCAGGAGTGGATTCAGATCGCCAGAGAGAATGCAAGGTCCTCTGCTATGTTCGTCAATAACTGAGCTGAGAGGAATTCTTGTTACTCTCTCTGTGAATAAAAATTAGTATTAAATTCTTGTCGAAGACGAAAATCCCGTCAAGAGTGAAAACAAAGCCTACATTTCAGCTAAAATAGAATATAATAGTTAAGCTTTCTCTTTGTAAGCAGGCCCTCCATGGTAGAAGTGCGTTGTGTGCTTTTGTGCTTCTCCAAAGAGCAGCTTTAGACAGCAAAATAGTCACTACAAGCCAAATAGGAGATTATTCCTGCTAACACAATATTCACAGTGTCTGGGCAGCACCAGAGAATGGACATATATGCACTATAGTTTTATCAAAGTAAGTGAATTTGCGTTAGCACTTTGTAAACTCCTTAGTATGAACTGGTATGCAGTAAGTTAATACAGCGTCCATTATCTCACTAAAAAGGGATCTGGTATGTGCCCTGCCCCCTAGTATCTGTCTAGACGATTTCAGACAAAAGAAACTCATTAGCTGTTGGTGGTGTTGAATGAAAAGGCATTTGGGGTTGGTCGAGGGATGGGGTTAGAAGTCAGAGACCCCAAAGCAAAGAGCCATGTGCTTCCCAGAATCTACAAAAGGGTGTCTGCTGTATTTGGGAACCACCTTGAGAATAATCAGGAAGTGGCTCCATTGCTAAAATCAAAGGAAAAAGTGATTTCCTTCTAAGTTTTTCTCATCATCTCTTTCCTTCAGTAGAGCATTAAATAGCTTTATTATTTTAATACATTTATATTTCATATTTCCTAAAAAAGGAAAATTCTGTAATATACTTTTTATGTTTACATCACCTGAATAAAAGACTACTTTTTGAAATTACTAATCCAGAACCTTATTGCAAGAATGTCCTTGGGAGACATTCTGTAGGCCCTAGGGCCAGATGCTTTATAAGATCACCTTGTATAAAAGCCATTTTTGTGCTTCTGAAAATAAATTCCCTTTGACTCCAAGACTGACCTGTGCCAGAAAAACAGGGGCAAGTTTCCAAGACCATTTTTTTAAGATAATATGACTGTTCCATATAGGGCATACATACATTATTATGAGAACAGTGAATTCAGATTTTTTTTTATTTATAATACAAGCCAGTTTCAAAAGACATTGATTACAAATTAAAAAAAGCTACAGGATATGTTCGTGAAAACTATTTGAGGCTACCACCTTGATCTGCCTTTGAGGAAGACAAAAAGCTCCATTTCTCTGGGATTTCTTCCATTTTTATGGAAAACAACACTTTCTATGGTTTTTTTAAAGTCCAACATAAAACTACTAGTGAATAAAAATGCAATCCCCATTTTAATGACCTCATTGTCAGCTCATGTCACTGACTTATGAAGCTTTCTAGCCAATCCGTCCTTTATGCCTCCCTTGTATCAGAAGAAGCTCTTATCACAGTTAACAATGGTGTTTTATCTGTTCATTTGCTTGTTTTACCAATGACCGGTGAGTTCCTAAATAGTTGGGACAGTTAACCTTTATATCCCCAGTACCTAGCACAATGTCTAAAGCAATAAATGTTTGCTCAGATATACTTCATTTCATTTCAGAGCAAATGGAAGCTAAATCAGCTGATTGGATTCCTGGTAAACTATTAGTCATTTTTATTTTTAGCCACTGTGCACCAATTCCTACAGCTATAAGACCTGGGACACTTAGAAGATCATGTACAAAAATTTGAATTGTGATTTGAAACATTGATACATTTTATGTTATTCAACAATTGTTTCTTGGACTTAAAATAATTCTGTTACTCTAATTGGAGTAGTGTTTCCCAAAGTGGAGGGATGCAAAAGGCATGCCGCAGATGGTATGCAAATCTTGAACCACTGAGATGGGGGTAGTATTACGATGTCTATTTCTCCTTATTTTTTCTCATTGTTTTAACTTATTTTTGGTGTATTTCGTGATATATATACGCACGTACACATATAGTCACATACATACACATGCACACACACACATCTGTGGTGTACTAATGAAATTGTGAAGGAGCCCTTGTGGTGGAGTGGTTAAGCCCTTGGCTGCTAACTGAAAGGTTGGCAGTTCGAACCCACCAGCGGCTCTGTGGGAGAAAGATGTGGAAATCTGCCTCTGTAAAGATTACAGCCTTGGAAACCCTATGGGGCAGCTCTACCCCGTCCTATAGGGTCACTGTGAGTTGGAATGGATTTGAAGGCAATGGGTTTTAATGGAATTACGTGATCAAAGAATTATGAGCATGAGCAACAAAAGAAATAAGTTGAATTGGACTTCATAAAAATTAAAAACTTTAAAGGACTTTATCAAGGAAGTGAAGAGCCAGCCTATAAAATGGGAGAGAGTATTTGGTAACCATATATCTGATAAGAGTTTAATATCCTGAATATATAAAGAACTCCTACAACTTAACAAAGAGACAAATGACACAATTTTTAAAAATGGGCCAAGAACTTGAATGAATATTTCTCCAAAAAAGATGTACAAATGGCCAATAAGCACATGAACAGATGTTCAACATCATTAGTCATTAGGAAAATGCAAACCAAAGCTACAATGAGATACCACTTTATTCCCACTAGGATGGGTATTATCAGAAAAGCAGAAAATAACAAGTGTTGGCGAGGATGTGGAGAAATTGGAACACTCGTGCATGGCTGGTGGTAGTGTAAAATGGTGTAGCTTCTTTGGAAAAGAGGCAGTATCTCAAACAGTTAAACATAGAATTACCATATGACCCAGAAATTCCACTCCTGGGTATGTACCCCAAAGGCTTGAAAGCAAGGACTCAAACAGATACTTGTACACCAATGTTCATTGCAGCATTATTTACAATAGCCAAAAGGTGGAAACAACCCAAATGCCCACCAAAAAATGAATGGAGAAACAAAATGCCCTACATATGTACAATGAAATATTTTTCAGCCTTAAAGAGAATGAAGTTCTGATACATGCTGTGACATGAATGGACCTTGAAAACATTATGCTGAGGCCATCTAAGATACTCCACTGGTTCCACCCTGTCAATGGAGAATGAAGAAAACCAAAGACACAAGGGAGACATTAGTCCAAAGGACAAATGGATCACAACTACCGCAGCCTCCACCAGACTGAGTACACCATAACTAGATGGTGTCCAGCTACCACCAGCAACTGCTCTGCCAGGGATCACAATAGAGGGTCCTGGACAGAGCTGGAGAAAAATGTAGAACAAAATTCTAACTCACAAAAAAAAGAAAAGAAAAAACAGAATTACTGGTCTGACAGAGACTGGAGAAACCCCGAGAGTATGGCCCCTGCACACCCTTTTATCTCAGTAATGAAGCCACTCCTGAGGTTCACCCTTCAGCCAAAGATTAGACAGGCCCATAAAACAAAACGAGGCTAAATGAGCACACTAGCCCAGGGGCAAAGATGAGAAGGCAGGAGGGGACAGGAAAACTGGTAATGGGGAACCCAAGGTCAAGAAGGGGAGAGTGTTGACATGTCATGGGGTTGGCAACCAATGTCACAAAACAATATGTGTATTGTTTAATGAGAAACTAGTTTGTTCTGTAAGCCTTCATCTAAAGTATAATTTAAAAAGATACTTATTTTTTAAAAAAGAAAATGTTATGCTGAGTGAAATGTCAGACACAAAAGGACAAATATTGTATGATCCCACTTATATGAAATATCTAGAACAGCAAATGCATAGAAGCGAAAGTTTGTTAGTGGTTACCAGGGGCTGGGGACAGTAGACAGTGGGGAGTTATTGCTTAAAGGATCCTGAGTTTCTGTTGGGTGATGAAGAACTTTGGGGGATGTATAGTAGTGACGATGGCACAACAAGGTCAGTGTAATTAATGTCACTGAATTGTACACTTAAAAATGACTAAATTGGTAAATTTTGTTATATCTATATTGCCACGCATACACAAGAAAAGTATAATCACATAGTTTTAGAGAACTGGACTAGATGACACAATTATTTTGGTATTTTTTGTTATGTTTAAAATGAATGAAAGAATATAAAATTTATTTATTTACCAAACATTTCTGATAACCTTTTGCATGTCAAACACTGTGCTAGCTACTAGGCATAAGCATACGAAGATAAATAAGACACATTTGCTGCTCTCAAAGATCTCGGAGTCTAATAGAAAAAATGAGATTTCAGGTTATGTAAACAAATGTCACTTCTGTCGTGAAGCCTTTGCTGCTCACCCCCTTTCCCTCCTTGTCTGCTTTCGTGTTGGGTGTCAGTTAGGTATGTGTTTGGCTGCATGTAACAATGTTCAACTAATAATAGCTTAAACAAATAGGAGTTTATTTTGGTCACAAGTCTGGAGGTAGGCCCTTGCTAGTATTGCTAAGTCCAGTTTCTGATGCACGGAATCCAAGAAAGATTCGTTTATAAACGTCATGAGGAAGGTTTCCTGTTTTAAACTTCCTGTGTTCCATAACACCTAACATTTTGTACACACATAGTAGGTTCTGAGTTAATATATGTTTAATGTTGAATAAATGAATACAGTGAACTAGTTAACCATGTGGCAAGTCTACATTCCAACATGGAAGAGGCCACCCACTATATCTGAAAATCTCAGGACCAAAAGCTATATAGCTTTCGCAATACTCAGGCACTTAATCCGAAATAGATTAAATCAACAATTAACTTTTTAAAATTTTTCTTTTCATAAGTTTGGCACCAACTTCAGTCCATTTATGGTTTAATAATATGAATTTTCTCTCCAAGTCTCATGTTGTAATCCTCTCCCCCCAAATAAAAACGTTACCCCATTAGATGCCATATGAACTGATAATCCTGCACTGTATCCCTCATACTCTGAAGAAGTAAGCTATGACCGTCTCTTTTTGTATGAGTATGGTTATAAAACTCGGAAGGTGTTTCACAAACGACGTAGGAAGATCATATGGTTGAGCCCAGAGCAAATTTACAATGAAAGAATAGAAGATTTCCAATGAGAAAATCCTGCTCTTATCCAAACCACTCTAACTTAGTACAGAGGTTGAAAGGACACTGGAGGGATCACCGAGGCTTTTGTCCTTGACCTCCAGTCATCACTTCCCCCAAATCACTTCATCCCTGCGAGAGTCAGCCTGTCCTTATGGATTCTTCAGGGGGACAACAAAGCCCAAAACCAAACCCACTGCCGTCCAGTTGACTCTGACTCATAGCGACCCCGTAGGGTTTCCATAACTTTTCTGCTTCTCTACGGAAGCAGAATGCCACGTCTTTCTCCCGTGGAGCTGCTGGTAGTTTTGAACGACCGTCCTTTTGGTTAGCAGTTGATTGCTTTAACCTCGATTGCTTTAACTGTGCCACCAGGGTTCCTTTCAGAGGGACACAGTGTCCTTAATTTAGTCCAAGCTTTGAAACGCTCAATTTCAAACAATTATCCTTACTTTTAGCATAGATCCCAACTTGCCGCAGTTCGTTCATTTTTTATTGCTCTGCATGCAGTAAGGGAGTTGGAAAATAGCTCTCTAAAGTCTCCTTTATATAGATTATACTAGTCCACTTAGCATTTTTCTTCAGGCTGAATTTTCAGTCCCTCACTCATTCTTCTGATTGATAGCCCCTTGAATCCCCTTCAAATTTTCTTTAATTATTTGCAATTGTGTAGCCAGATATGGGCATACTTCTTTCTCTCTAAGCAGACATTTGATACAGTGCTTGTGTTACTCCTCCAGTATACTTTTGGGAGCTCAGTGTTAGGTTTTAATTTGCCATCAATCTGCTAATCACTCTATTTCACTCATCTCTAGCAAAGATATATATAATAATAAATATATATAATATACATTATATATGATATTATTCTCAACATAGCATAGTGCATTTTATATTTTAACCTTATCATGCTACTATAAATTTTGTTTTTCCTTACCAAGTTAAAAAGGCCACTTTAAACAATATACAGGTTATCCTCAGATTCAGAATATATGTAATGGAAAACTTTATAAATATCTTTCTTCTTCATTCATGTATTCATTTGAGTGTTCTTTCATTCAACACGTAATTGAGTGCCAGTTATACCGTAATCACTATGCTAGGGATGAGGAATAAAATAACCACCTTCATACATTTACAGACTATTAGGGAAAGAGACATTAATCAAACAATCCCATACGTAAATGTAAAATTGCAACTTTGATAAGAGCAGAGAAGGAGCATGGGGCTGAGGTAGCACATGATAGGTAGATTTGGCCTGAGGGAACACGGAAGACTTCCCTGAGGACTCCACTCTTGAGCCAAGATCTGCGGGATAAGGAGGGTTTAACTAAGCGATGAGTGGAAGTCAAAGCATTCTTCCTGCCCCCAGATCATTCCTTCACTTAAGGAACATTTATCGGGGGTTTATTATTGCCATTATTATATGGCAGCCACCGTCTGTCAGTTTGTCATACTGTAGTGGCTTGCTGGAAGCTATGCCACTGGTATCTCAAATACCAGCAGAGTCATCCATGGTGGACAGGCTTAAGTGGAGCTTCCAGACTAAGACAGACTAGGAAGAAAGGCCTGGTGATCTACTTCTGGAAATTAGCCACTGAAAACCCTATGGATCACAATAGAATATTGATGGATGTAGTGCTAGAAGATGAGTCCCCTAGATTAGAAGCAACAACGGACTCAAGTGTGCTGGCAATCATGAGGATGGCATGGGACAGACAGCTTTTCATTCTATTGTACATGGCATCACCATGAATTGGAACCAATTTGATGGCAACCAACAACAACAATTAAGTGGCAGAAACTGTTTTTGATACTGTAAAGACAGCAGGAAGCTTTCACTGGGATTCAGTCTAGTGGAGAAGGCAGGTATTTAACACATAATTACAGCAACAGTGATTTAAGTTACAATTCAGTTAAGGACTCTGAAGGAGAAGGGCAGCTGTGAAATCAAGTAAAATTAGTCTGTGCCTTCCCTGAGAAAGCAGCATGTGAGGCCATTTAAAAATGGTAATGGTTTAGCAGAACCACTCCTTGCCTGCTAACTCTTTGTGATGGTACAAAGATTGATATGAATTTGCTCCTAACCATTTTCGCAGAAGGAAGTGGTTTGTAGGTGTGAAAATACTTAAGAGTTAAGTGGTGTAAGGCACTTTTCTGTGTTTATTAATGAATACACTGAGCAAAGTAGCTGTAAAATCCTTCCCTTACTCAGGGACTGCCTTTTTTTCCGATAGGTGGGCATTTGCTCAGGCTGACAGAATTTGTTCTTGGTGATTGTACACCCTTAACGAAGTGCGAAGGAATTTTGTTTCAATTCCTTTTCCTGCTTACCTAGTAATGAAAGGTAAAGACTTTTCCTTTGCTCTTGTTCCAAACTATGCATAGCGCTGGTTCTTTTCTGCCTCTGTACAGGGTTTTTTCAAAGAATTAGACAATTATTTTTAACCGGGACTTCAAACCAGTTCGAACCGGTTCAGTCATGGCCCGTGAAGCAACTCTGGAACAGACATGAATTTTTAAAATTCGGGTGATCTGGAACCATAACCGGAATGGGAAAAAGTACAGACCGAAGCCCTGGAATGGGAGACTTGGAAGAGACATAGTGAGCCCTTTCGGGAGCCTTATGCATGAGATTGGATTATTGCCAGGACTGAGGAGAGCAACACACATTCAAAGCTGCGTGGTCGGCCGCCATCTTGGAGTGAGGCGCTGCTGTTTGCCACTCTAAGCAAAATCCAATGAGCAAGAAATTTGGTTGCTATGCAACGTGTAGCTGCCCTTGTTTTCTAAGAGGGAGATAAAGTTTCTAGCAGGGCTTTGATGGGTGATTTTTCCCATTTCAGTTATGGTTCAGTTCACCCAAATTTTAAAATATTCGTTGTCCTTTGTTGCTTCTTTGGCCACGATTGAACTGGGAAGAACCAGTTCGAAGCCCTGTTTTTAACCTAGATTTCCTCAAATGTTTTCCCAAACACAAAAGTGGTGGCCTACCCACTTAAAAAACATTGTTTGGCCTCAGTTCATATTTTTAAGGTAAATGTTTTATTTTAGAAGAATATTCATTTCTTCTTTCCATGTAATTAAATAGAAGCACTAGTATTTTTTCTTTTTCTTTTTTTTTTTCTTAAACAAGCACAGCTTTCAATTTTCTTTGTCTCAACACTGACATATCTTAGCTGTCTCTGGATTCATCCTTGAGGAGTCACTGCGATTTTTCTCTTCTTTTGGCATACACATTGGCATTGCATTTCAGTTTCTTAGATTTTTTTGTTTTTATTGTTTTTATTTTGTTCTTGAATTTTTTTAAATTTGAATATTTTTTCATATGTCCTAAGTGTTGTGTTGTAGTTATTGCTATTTCTTAAAATCGCTTTTATGATAGTTTTACCATACATTATTTTTTAATCTTGATAAGCATAAGTAATTTATATGATTGCAATGAATTGTCCTTGTTTCATTATATTTTATCCTTCTTGTACTTGAAAGTGCCAGTTCTAGCATTTATGTCTCTTTTTAAGGGTAATTTTTAAGTTTGGATTATTACATACCTCCGCTTTTTTTTCAAATATCAGATAAAGAAGTGTTTTAATGAATTTGTTTATGATATACTGTTTTAAATAGTCTTCAGCAGGAAACAAGGCTAGGTTTATTTGTGCACTCACTCACTCATGCAATTACTCCCTTATCCATGCATGCACATCTGCAAACATTCAAAGATTTATTTGGCACATAGTATATGCTAGACATTTTGAACACTAATAATTGTGTTTCTAACTCACAGCCTGGTGGGTGGGTAGGTAGTGGAGGGTGAATGGAGACGGTTAGGAACATTTTCTTTATATTGATTAATTAATTTCCAGATACTTAAAGTCTTGTATCATTAATAAATTAACTACTTTAAAGCAAAAACAGTCAAAGAAGTCCGCTTGTTTGAAGACTTCTAGCAAATTCCACAAAATAAGATTTCTCTTATTTGTTGTTTCTCTTTATTTTTACCACAGATCTTACCTCACTTTGTGATCTCTAAAACAAGTAAGCAAATGTTCACTGTTAATGGCAGGATGGGGGAGAGATAGAGACAGACAGAAGACAGAGAGAGAAAGATAGGTAAGTAGGTAGGTAGGCAGGTAGGTAGGTAGGTAGAGATAAAGAGACTGAGTTCCTTATACTGTGGTGGAGAGAGCTAGCTGTCCAATCAGGGACTACATTTCCCAGTACTCCTTGTGTCTAGGTCTGACTTGTGACTAAGTTCTGTCCAATGGAATGTGGGCAAACAGGATGTATACCCCAAACACCTCCATTCTCAGTCTTCTTTTGTGGATATTATCCCACAGAGCTACTTTGGGAGCCACATGTTGAGGATGGTAGAGCCACATGACTGAAGAATCCTGGGTCCCTGAATCCCAGGGGTCCCTGAATCAGATGGGATAAAGCCAACTGACAAGGAAGAACCATAGTGGACTGTGATTTGAGAGGAAACTTTCATTTTATTAAGCCATTGAAGTTTAGAGTTTATCTCTTTACAACTGTTAGTGTTAACTTTACAAATACGTAGTCATTATCACACTGTAAATAATGAGGCAACAGAGAGAAGGTAGGGCTTGACACAATACGCGAACATGAGCCGTCTTACCACTCTTGCTATGTGTACATGAAATCTAGAATCTCACTCTGCTGCTCTTAACTGTTTTGGCAAGGAGATAAAATCCTTCCACATTCATGGGAGATTGGAGTTTAAATTTCATATAGAAAATTAGTATAATGTTGTCACAATTTTGAGTTAAGTTTGTGAGTTTGAGCCTCTTATTAAGTTCTGCCATTAAAGATCATGACACCATGGTCATTTACCAGTATGTTAGAAATGACACTGTGTAAACCTGTCTCTCTAATTAAAATTAGTAATGAATAGCTTGAATTTAAAGCCATTCATCTTTGTTTTTTAAGCAATAGATATGATTGCTTCAGATAGAAACTTCTGTATAGAATATCTCTTACTGACTTATGGGTGGGCCCCTTTTGTGCCTATCCCTGGGTCGTGCAAACAGTTAACACACTCAGCTGCCAACTGAAAGGTTGGAGGTTCAAGTCCACCCAGCGGTGCCTTGGAAGAAAGGCCTGGTGATCAAAAAAAATCAGCCATTGAAAACCTTGTGGAGCGCAGTTCTACTCTGACACACGTGCAGTCACTATGAGCCGGAATCAACTCAAAAGCAACTGGTTTATCCCTGATATAAACCCAGCTACTTTACAAAATACAAACTTCACACAACCACCTATTTTCATGGTGCATGTTGCCCAAAATTCTCTACATTAGCAAGTAGGAGCAATGCTTGCAGATGCATCACAACTCTAACAAATCTGCTTACAGGAGGCCAGTCTCCACCACCCACTCTGTGGAGCTGGAAAAGCCATAAACAGTCCTTGGGCGCTGCAACGTGATCTTTCAATCTGCAATAGCTGACGACAATGTTCTGCCTGATTGGAAGCATAATGTCTTAAAGGAAATTTCAGAGCCGGCCTTGGACAAACTCCGCTGTTGGTGACATCTGCCTTATGACCAATAAAAATGATGTATTGTGTAACAGCGAATTACTCAGCAAACAATTCCCAGAGATCACCTTTGCTATGGAGTGTGAAACAGAACGACTCCCTTTCCTGAATGTCGGGATTTTACAGAGAAGAAATGACCTGCCGACAGTTACTCAACGGGAAATGTCCCTCTTCAAACAGATATACGATGTTTAACTTTACACACTTGCTACCCATGCAAAAAAAATAAAATAAAACCATCAGTAGAGTTTTGCAGAATATATGCATTCACGGCAGAGCACACTTTGGGGAAAAAAAAAAAAAAATCACGTGCAATCACCAAAGAGTGCTTCAAAAGAACCTAATCTCAGCAATTGTTAAATCTTGAATAAATAGTATGACTTCAACAGGTTTGAAATATTGTCAAAATAAAAAAACAAGCAACACAATACCCCCTTTTTTTCTCTTTTGCTTCTTGTTCTATTGATTTGGTGGGATGGGGAATCATCTCTAGTAAGTTAACCCACTGCCATCAAGTTGATTCCGACTCATAGCAGCCCCATAAGGTTTCCAAGGCTGTAAATCTCTACGGAAGCAGAGTGCCACATCATTCTCCCTTGGAGCCACTGGTGGTCTTGAACAGCCAATCTTTCCGTTAGCCGTCGATTGCTTTAATAAGTTAAACCTGGGCAAATTTTACTAATTTTAATGAGGCCCACATTGAAGCAATTAGGTGTAGCCAGTTTAAATAGCTGAACTAAAAGAACACCTAATATCGATCCGGATGTCAGAGGTAGTTCAGTGGTAGACTTCTTCCCTTCTGTACGGTAGACCCGAGTTCGATTCCGGGCCAATGCTCCTCAAGCTCAGCCACGACTCATCTGTGGGCGGAGGTTCGCATTTTGCTACCATGCTGAACAGGTTTCAGCTAAGTTTCCAGACTAAGACGGACTAGAAAGAAAGGCTTGGTGATCTTCTAAAAATCAGCCCAGTGAAAACCCTATGAATCACAATGATCCCATCCCGCTGTGCATGGATACCTCATGAGTTGGGGGCTGACTCGGCAGCAGCTAAGAACAATTCCCAACTCATCATCAAAAATATGAAAACTGCTCACCAGATGAAGGCATCTGAATGCTTTCCTTTATTGTATACTGCCTCTTGTTTCAGAGAGATATGGAAAAGGGTGCACTTCATATTAGTTCACCTAAAGTTCTTACTCTAATAAATCTCAAGAGTTTGCGTGTTCTTTCCCAAACCTTGGAATGCACTCTGTCGGTCTGTAGAACAAAGTCTTCACATAACCTAATGGGACACTGGCCCTTTAATTTTTAACACACTTCCCCAATTAAGTGTTGTGGGCTCCAGACTTTAACAGCTGTCTGCAGCTGCTGAAAAGTGATTTATCATTGTCAGAGTTCGTGACCAAAACATTAAAAGAATTTCTTTTTTTTTTATGTTTGGCAGACTAACTTTCATCTATAGTCATTCATCCTTTTTAATGCTTTCTTATTCACAGTAGCAATAAAAAATGAAAGAAAAATATTTTACTGAATAATTTTGAATTTTATTTTCCTCACACAGAACACTCTAATGATTTGTAAAAAATCTTTTGTGTAAGAGTATATTACTCTGAAAAGTTTTGTTTTATGGAGAAAAGTGTGGAGTTTTTCTTAAAAGCCTTTTGATGAAAATCTGATTTTATTCATGCATGAGCAATTCTTTTAAATTCTAAAGTGTTCAAGAAACCTAAAACCATTTCCCTGTTTTTGAAATAATGAAAGAAGATTTCTTTTCATGGGTGTTAAAAAAGCTTCCACATCAAACCCTCAGGGTTTTTATAGTAGTATACTTTGTTTTTAAAAGAAGCCTTTTTACCGCAAAAACTGCAAGTGGAAGAAACTTGGAAGGATCTATGACCTCAGGTTCATCTTCTGCTATGGATCATTTGTCCACTTATCTTTGAGAAAACTCAGTTGAACGCAGAGGAACTTCCTGTTTCTCTTACCTATAACCATTTGCCTAAACTTATTTGAGGTCCAAGACTAATTCCCACCACCCGAATCTGTCAGTTTGTCATACTGTGGTGGCTTGCATGTTGCTATGATTCTGGAAGCTATGCCACTGGTGTTTCAAATACTGGCAGGGTCACCCTTGATTGACAGGTTTCAGCAGAGCTTCCAGACTAAGATAGACTAGGAAGAAAGGTCTGGCAATCTACTTCTAAAAATTAGCCAATGAAAACCCTTATGGATGACAGAATATTGTCCAAGACATCGACTCACTTACTTTAGAAGTGACATTAGGAGGTGCCGATTGCTGGAGTTCAGTAATTCAATTCAGTTGCAATACTGAAGGATTCTACAGGGAAAATATTAAACGACGCAAGAAGCATCAAAAGAAGATGGAAGGAATACACAGTCACTATACAGAAAAGAATTGGTCGATGTTCAGCCATTTCAGGAGGTAACATGATCGAAAACCAATGGTCTGAAGGAAGAAGTCCAAGCCGCGCTGAAGGCATTGGCGAAAAACAAGCCTCCGGGAATTGATGGAATACCAATTGAGATGTTTCAACAAATGGTTGCAGTGCTGGAAGTGCTCACTCCTCTATGCCAAGAAATTTGGAAGACAGCTACCTGGCCAATTGACTGGAAGAGATCCATATTTATGTCTATTCCCAAGAAAGGTGATCCAACTAAATGCAGAAATTATTAAATAATATTGTTAATATCACATGCAAGCAAAATTCTGCTGATCATTCAAAAGCGGCTGCAGCAGTATATGAACAAGGAACTGCCAGAAATTCAAGCCGGATTCAGAAGAGGACATGGAACCAGGGATATCATTGCTGATGTCAGATGGGTCCTGGATGGAAGTAGAGAATACCAGAAAGATATTTACCTATATTTTACTGACTATGCAAAGGCATTCGACTGTGTGGATCATAACAAATTATGGATAACATTGCAGAGAATGAGAATTCCAGAACTCTTAATTGTGCTTATGAGGAATCCATACATGGATCAAGAAGCAGTCGTTCAAACAGAACAAGGGGATACTGCATGGTTTAAAGTCAGGAAAGGTGTGCGTCAGGGTTGTATCCCTTCAACATACCTATTCAATCTGTATGCCGAGCAATTAATCCTAGACGCTGGACTATATGAAGAAGAACGGGGCATCAGGATTGGAGGAAGACTCATCAACAACCTCCTATATGCAGATGACACAACCTTGCTTGCTGAAAGTGAAGAGGACTTGAAGCACTTACTGATGAAGACCAAAGACCACAGCCTTCAGTATGGATTACACTTCAACATAAAGAAAACAAAAATCCTCACAACTGGACCAATAAACAACATCATGATAAAAGGAGAAAAGATTGACTTGTCAAGGATTTCATTTTACTGGGATCCACAATCAACACCCATGGAAGCAGCAGTCAGGAAATCAAGCGACACATTGCATTGGGCAAATCGGCTGCAAGAGATCTCTTTAAAGTGTTAAAAAGCAATGATGTCACCTTGAGGACTAATGTGCACCTGACCCAAGCCATGATGTTTTCAATTGCCTCATATGCATGGCAAAGCTAGACAATGAATAAGTAAGACAGAAGAAGAATTGATGCCTTTGAATTGTGGTGTTGGCGAAGAATATTGAATATACCATGGACGGCCAAAAGAATGAACAAATCTGTCTTGGAAGAAGTACGACCAGAATGTTCCTTAGAAGCAAGGATGGTGAGACTACGTCTCACATACTTTGGACATGTTATCAGGAAGGATCAGTCCCTGGAGAAGGACATAATGCTTGGTAAATAGAGGGTCAGCAAAAAAGAGGAAGACCCTCAAGGAGAGGGATTGACACAGTGGCTGCAACAATGGGCTCAAGCATAACAACAATTGTGAGGATGGCTCAGAACGGGGCAGTGTTTCGTCCTGTTGTGAATGGATGGGGTCGCTGTGAGTCAGAACCGACTCAACGGCACCTAACAGCAAACAACAACAATTGCTGGAGAAGGACATCATGTTCGGTAAAGTGAAGATGGATTCACACATGATAGCTACAACTAACTCACATACCAACAGCCATGAAGAGGGTACGGAAAAGGCAGTGTTTCGTTCTGTTACCCATGGGTTCAGCATGAGTCGGAGTCAATTTGATGGCAACTAGCAACAACAACAAAGACTAGTTTGCTCTTCGGCTACTTATTGAGGAGGCATTTCTTGAATGTTCACTGTGTGCCATGCTTTCTGGTGGCCCAGAGGCAGGAATGGGTCATATGACAAGCCCCGGCCCTCAGAGAGCTCACAATCCACAAAGCGGTCATTACCCAGGTCCTTTATACGCGAAACAGACTATGTGAACCACATTCATCGCTACATCGAAGGGTCAACGTAGACATTTATTATAAAATCATCTTATTGTTGATTTTCTCAAGATTCTACAAAATGAAATTTTTAAATTTTACTCTGGAAGTGATCTTAACACTGAATCTGAAATTCATTTACATCCTTCCCAAATTTAGTGCAGAGTTCAGATTTTTAATACGTCCTTAAATGAATCTCCCCTCATCTGCACCTCATTTCTGTCATGGGCTATAGGAAATAAAATACAGGAATCATCAAGCCTTTAAATCAAAGCAATAGAAGAGTACTGAAGGGACTGGCTAGATTTAATCAAAATATCTAGCTTGTCACCTGGGCTCCTCTGGCCAGCTCCACCACTCGCCCAAAGAATTGGAGCCAACTTCATGGACACACATGAGTTGGAGCTTTCAGCAACAAATGAAGCAGAAAAGGAAGTAAAACTTGAATAAAGAGCCTTCACGAAGCTCACCACTAAACCACGGGCAAAGTGGGGAAATAGAAGGAAAATGAAGAGGGTGTTGACCATTTACTGCTTTCTCGAAAAATATGAAAAAATATGAACTAACAACTTGCCTTAGGGGACTCTTAGTTTAGCCAACAGCTTGTCTGAGGAGTAAAAAAGGAAAGAGAAAGCCGCAGTCTTGAGGGTTTTCGTTACTTCTGCTCCCGAAGCGTGCCTCTGTCTGCTTGCCTCCCTGAAGAAATGGCGGTTGGCCTTTGCAATGATTTGGCCGTAGATCTGTCCTCCTAAAGATAATCATTTGCTTGAGCAACTGCCTGTTTTAAAGACACTCCCTGGACTGCTGGCAGCCTGAATACAGAAGAGAGAAAATGCCGTAAGAATGATAAAACTAAAGTCCCTAGAGCAACCACCATCTGGAAACTCCTGGGGAAAGAGAAGGAGCATTAAAAGAGACTAAAAGCGAGTGGTGGTTCAGCGGTAGAATTCTCGCCTTCCATGCAGGAGACCCAGGTTCGATTCCCAGCAAATGCACCTCATGTACAGCCACCACCCCTCTGTTACTGGAGGCTTGCGTGTTGCTATGATACTGAGCAGGTTTCAATAGCACTTCCATACTAAGATGGACTAAGAAGAAAGGCCTGGTGATCTACTTTGAAAATCAGACAAAAAAAAAAAAACCAACCTATGGATCACAAGGGTCTAATCCACACCCGATTCATTGTGCCTGGGTGGCCACGAGTTGAAGCTGGCTTAACGGCAGAAAACAACGACAAAAGAAACTCTGATTTTAATTCTTTCTATTTTCTTTTTTCCAAAGGATCACGGATATATCCATTGACTCTACCAGCTAACATGAAATCTCTTGGCCATTTCCTTTCTCATGAAGAGATCGGGGCACCTGGGAAACCTTTCTCATTTTTTATTACCATTGTCTTCCACGCCAATAGCCAGTTATGAATTGATGTGAGGTTCAATCAGTTAGGCTGGGAGGAAAAGGAACCTTCTCATAAATTTTCCTGGTGAGCTCTCATTATTTTAAAATGCTCAGGAAGGGCTTCCAGCTTAAAGAAAGACCCACGGTGGTAGAAAGCTTTACAGGCTTATCCTAAGCACCTGGAGGAATTATGTCAAATAGGAAAGGCACTGGTGCTGCTTTAAAAAGGAAAAAAGACTATTTTTAAAAAGACCCTTCCAATAAAACACTGCAGGAAATGTAGTAAATTTCATCTGTAGCTTTCTCTAAGGACCAGCTGAAATGTGTCAAACGAATGATTTCCCTTTTTAAGAAAAAGGAAGGGATTAGAAAATATCTTCAAAAAGAACACATCTTAAGGAGCATCTTAAGAGTGACTGTCAGTGTGTTTCTGAAATCATGAGTAAATTGCTAAGAAATGCATTACGTCGACCTGAGTTTAGTTAAGTAAGTTCAGTTGTTGAATATCAGCTTGGAAAGCATTCTATAAATGCAAGATATTGCTATTATTATGGATCCCAGAGAGGGAGCAGCAACTCCTAAGTGAGAGAATCAAAACTTCAACCAGAATCTGGAAGTGAAAGTGTAGTCAGAGACAGGGAGAAGGAGCAAACAAAGGAAGAAATGCTGGACCTACGCTGGACAAGGGAAAAAAACTTACAGTGAAAGTAAAGTGGTGCAATCTCATCCTTTAGAAAGCTCAAGAAAGCCTTTCAGTTAAGGATAATGCTATTGTTAGTCCAGATAGTAAAAAAACAAACAAACAAAAAAAAAAAAGTGAGTAAAGCAAACATTTTCCAGGGTAAATGGGAAGGGATCTATTCAAAAAAGCATAGAAACATCCAGGCATCCAGATCAAGGTAACCCATAAAAAACCCGCTGCCATTGAGTCGATTCCGACTCACAGCGACCCTACAGGTCAGAGTAGAACTGCCCCATAGAGTTTCCAAGGAGCGGCTGATGGATTCGAACTGCTGACTTTTGGTTAGTAGTCACAGCTTTTAACCACTATCCCACCAGTGTTTCCAGGTAACCCATAGATCAGGGATAAAAAGTTTGTGCCCCAACTCCAATTTACTGATTTGTTTCCTAAAGAACTAGGTTAAGAAAGATCCTGAGGTTGCACCTTTGCTCATCAGGAAAGAGTGCCAAGATCAACTGGTGAGGTCTTCCTTGGGCAAAGGAAGGGGAAATGTCATAGCGGTTCAGACTTGAATAAGGGGAATGGAGTAAAGACGAACTGAGAGCAGGGTTGGACCCAACCACATGGAAAGTGGTGTCTTCTCTGTTTCCTTTTCCAGGACATAGATGGACATGTGAGGAATTGCTGGGCATGGGGAGAATTGTGGAGAAGGACCTGAAATTTCTGCCTAGAACCATAAAGTCATGAGAAGTTGACCTGACTGCAGATGATGTCAGAGTCAGAGAGGTCAATATAGCATTAAAAATGGCAATAGGATCATCCATTAGCAGACAGCTTTTCCCTAGGCAAGGAATGGGTCTAGAATGGATAGTCTCCATTTGTTCCTACAGCTATGCTCTCTACCCTGCTGATCTGCTGACTTCCACCACAGAAGACTGGCCTTTAAGGGCTGCCTCGGTGGGTTCTCCTGCCCTGTGGCTTCCAGTTGGCTTCAGGTCTGGTTCATCCAATGGGAGGTGCCAGCAGGAGGTCAGAGGACAGGAAGAGAAAGGGGTTAGTTCTCTCTCTGCTAGGCCACAGGTTGGCATGACTGGATGTCTCTACTAAAGGTCCCTCTCCTGTCTGGCAGTTCTCTTCTACAGCATCAGCCACGACTTCCCTCCCCTTGCTCCTAGGGGTGGTAATAGCTTCCTGCTATTGCTAGCTACCAGGTGCTTCATCATCCCTTGTTGGTTTCCCATCTTTCATAAATAGTTGCTTTGGTAAACTCTTTTCAATTGCCCATTGGAATGTGACATCTTTTTCCTGCGAGGACTGATATAGGGGCCCACAAATACTTTCCTCCATCGTCTAACAGGCTATAGTGGTGACAACAAGAGCATCAGGGAGCTTTATGACCCACCCCACTACCCCACTCTCCATTGACCCACCCCACTACCCCACTCTCCGCTGACCCACCCTGCTACCCCACTCTCCACAGACCCACCCCGCTACCCCACTCTCCACTGACCCACCCCATTACCCCACTCTCCATTGACCCACCCCACCACCCTACTCTCCGTAGGTCCTCCCCTTCTATTATATTGATAATTGATGTTATCTCAACACGGTGTAAAGAATTGTATAAATGAAATTGCAATACCCCCTCCCTTTCAACAAGATGACCACCCTCTATCCCCCAACACACACACGTAAACCAGCCCATTCTATATAAAAATCTGGATCTGTACCTAGGCTCCACAGGATTAGGAATGTCTGCACGCAGGCAATATTATCTGTCTTCCCTCAATATTCTTAGACCAGTAAAATCAGGTTGAAATTTTCACTGAAGGCAATACTGAAGGGGAAAAGAAATCACACAACATGCAACCTAAAATAGGTTGTTTATACAATAAAATATTGAGTGGGACTTTTCCTACTGCTCTGTAATTGGCATCTAAGACCCGTAACTGAGACCAAAGTGGTATAATCAAAGAGTGGAGAGCATGTGACATGTCACTCCACATTCTAAGGGGGAGATGCAAATAATTGGAACTAGAGATCTTTGCCAGGTTGATGACACAGTGACCTAATCAAAACCACAGCCCCTCTAAGCCTCAATCTATCTAAGTAGAAGGCTAGACATTGAGGAGAGAGAAAAGAAGAGGGTAACGTTGGAATCACCAGCTGTTGACTTGAAAGGGGAGTACTGGCCTTTTCCCACCGTCTCTGAAGGAAGAGAGGAGTGAAGGGAGTGCGTTTGCCCCGCCTCCCCAGCCCAATGAAGGGAACTCTACGTGAGTCACTTGCCGACATGAAAGTACCTTCAAAAAGAGGAGAATGTCATCTCATTTACCAATGGTATAGACGTCACCTGTAATAGTTCTATAGTTCTTCCCATTTCACAAGCATCGATAAGAGTAATAACAGCAATGGATTAAAACATACCAAGGATGTTCAAATCCTCAACTTCATAGCAATACTAAAAACTATTAGCAAACTCTTATTGATCAACTTTCGAGGAAAAGTAGTGAATACAGAGTAAATGCCACTTGACATTTCTGCAGCATTGTCTCAGTATGGAGGTTCTTGTCTGAACATTGTGCTTTACAACCCAGGGTTCTATCAACCTGATCTCATTACACATGTAGCCATTACCATCCTTATCTGTTAAAATGTGCATAGTGAGGACTTCTTCTCTTATGATATATGTTTAACAAGTAGTTGCTAGCAGAGAGAGCTTCCAGAGTACAGTTAGTGGTTGAAACATGTATTGAAGATCTACTGTGTATGGGAGTCCCTGGGTGGTACAAACAGTTCATGCATTTGACTGCTGACTAAAAGGTTGTAGGTTTGAATCCACCCAGAGGCACCTCGGAAGAAATTCTTGGTGATCTATTTCAGAAGAATCAGCTATCGAAAACTCTGTGGAGCACAGTTCTACCCTGACACACATGGGGTCACCATGAGTCAGGTCAAATGGATGACAACTGGTTTGATTTTCTATGTGTGTCAGAGACCTTTCTAAGTCCCTAAAGACACCACACAGAACAATTCCAGTCCCATCAAAATATAGTAATCATTTGCGGCATCAGCAAGGCACCAACAGGTCCCTTGGTTTACATTTTGAGGGGACACAGTTTTACATTAAAGAACAAAGAAGGGAATGGAAGCAGAGTGTTCAAACAGAATGAGCTGGCTAACTATAAAATGATTCTGGGTAGAATGCAAGTGATAAAGAGACTTCGAAGGACATGAGATAGAAGCAAGAGAGAAGTATTGAGAGCTGATTTTTCCAAGGCTGTTGGTTCCTTCTTATTTAATAAAACCTTTAACAAGGTATTAACAGTATGCATTTTAAATGATTTCTCTCCCTTTGTCATTCAGCTCAGTTTTGGGTTGAACAAAACCTGTATTATTCATCTCGTGACTCCACGGCTTGAGAAAACAGAATGTGATTATCCCAGTATCATAGGAAGCTACATTCAGTAACGTGCTACTTTAGCATAATGACCCTTTTCCTCCCAGAACTGGTTTTGAAACCCACGCAAAGTTACTCACAGGAAACTCATTCTGACTGTAATGGCTACATGTATAATGAGATTAGGCTGACAGAACGCTGGCCTTTTTTTTTTTTTTTTAAAGACTAAAATGTATCATTTTCAAAAGTCTTTTTTCAATCTGAGAGTAAAACAGGAATAATAATCTGTGAGCTCCTCGTGGTTTACAAGTGCACACAGCTTGCCATTTTATTTTCTCCACACAAAGACTGCTTTTATTACAAATAGGATTGCTAGCTTGGGAGTATCAATTCTCGTATCGAAATCTCCAGGTAGAAGCATTTCCTTGCCCAGGAGTTTAATAAGATGCCAGAAAACCACACGGAGCAGAGTGATATGGTGCCTCGTGCTAACCTGGGACCATCATCTTGTTAATTTCCTGGTGCTCATGTGTGTTTTGTTAGCTCATCAATTCAGTGGTTTCTGCATATTTTACGCTTCACCATATATGTCAGAATAATGGTATATGGGTGGCATTTGCAGGCAGGACAGGAAAGACTTGTCACAAACAGGTCCCTTGGTTTCCAAAAACAGGCCCTGAAAGAATTCTTCTTAACTAATAAACTCTAGTGGTACTCTGTTATTTGGGGCTGAAATATGAAAGCTTATAATTTCTTAAAGTTCTTCCTGGTCCTATTTAATGTGTATTGCATACACACAGAGATTTTTCAAACACATGGTTCTCTCAACTCCTTTGGAACGTATAGTCTGCAAGTGTTCAAAAACAAATATGACTTATAGTCATATACTGCCTTGCATTGCTACTTAACAGTTAGCCGAGTTCCATATCTGTAAGTTCTGTCTGTTGCCCCGGAAATACTTAGATCAAGAGGACCAAGATTTTGTTGTTGTTGTTAATTGCCATTGAGTCAATTCCAACCCATTGACCCCATGTGTTACAGAGTAGAACTGCTGCATAGAGTTTTCTGGGCTGTAATCTTAATGGAGGTGTATCATCCGGCCTAGGTGGATCCGAACTGTCAACCCTTAGGCTAGCAGTCGAGCGCCAAGTGGTCTTTTTTTTAAATCATTGTCCTCTCTCCCTGCCCCCAGTTCCTAATACATTCCTCTGCACATAAGTAGGAATCATCATTATTAGCAAGGATAATTATCAGTTACTAACTATGTGCTGATCTGGGTGGTTTGTACTCATTATCTCCTTATAGTCTTATAAAACTTGGCATACGTTTTCAGCCACACATTAAATTTATAATAACGTATTTTAAATATCCAAAATATAATAAAATAAATGCCCATGTAAGCACCATCACAGTTGAAGCCTCCATAATACACATTAGAGAGGGTAAACTAACTTGCCAAGATTCCAGTTAATAAGGGGGCACTTCTAACTAAACTCTATAGAACTCCAGAATAAAACGTAGGCTGTGTAGAAATGACCAAATTAAGCCACGTACATAATGGTAGTGTGCTTCCTGAAAGGGTTAAAGCAATTTCCAAAATTGTCTGACCTACAGCCAGAAAGTAGCTCATGAGCTGTGAAAATCTGGCCCAATATTGGAGGAACTTATTCCATACAATCCAGGAGGACCTTGTTGATCACACGCTCCTTCCTCCTCCTTCTTATCTCACAGTTTGGTGATTTTTATAGCATGTTTTCTTATTTTCCATGAAACATTCATGAGATCCTGCCACTTTAAAATGTGGCCCTAATTCCAGAGGCAAATGTAGAATTCCCGGAGTTGAAATGCTAGTTTGATTTTACCCGTGTTTCAGATACATAAATGTCAAAAGATTTGGAGTTTTTGCTTGGAAAAATGTTGGACATTTGGGGGAAAATATCTTGAGAATTGTAATACCTCCAGACTATCAAATTCAATAGGAAAATCCTATGAAAAGGGTCTTGCTAGTAAGAGTTTCCATAACCTTCCTTTCAACTATGTCTGGAAATACCACAGAAGAATTAGAATGAAAATTATTTCAATATTCTTAGTCTTCACTGGAAAACATCAGTGAAAAAAAAAAAAAAAAAAACAAAAACACAGTGTTTCAAAAACTATGGACCTCATAAGCATTTAGATAATCCTAAGGGAAGTGTGTCTTGTTGGAGAAAATACTCACATTTTTATGATAATTCTTTTAAACCTGTATCACTGTTACTAAAGTTACAAGACCCCAATACCGATGACTGTTATTCTAAACTGGTCTTCCCAAGTGAATGGTCAGGTCTCATCGATATTTTAACTGAGTGAATATCTTCTCCACAAGTAAAAATCAATCCTTCAGTAAAAGTGGTATACTTTCCTAATAGACTTCCGCTCTTTACTCACCATGTTCTTGATTTCTTTTAAATGATTCTTCAGGTATTCATTTGTTAAGAGAGCATCTGTGAAACACCCACTTTGTGCCATGTATTATAGTGGACTCTAAGTGGGCTACATGGAAGAATTAGGCCTGGCCCATTATTAAGGAGCAGAAGTGGTTCAGCAGGAGTCCCTGGGTGATGCAGTTGGTTAAGTGCTTGACTACTAACCAGAAGGTTGGCAATTCAAACCCACCCAGAGGTACCTTAAAAGAAGGGCCTGGCAATCTGTTTCCAAAAGGTCTGAGCCTTGAAAATCCTATGGCGTGCAGTCCTACTCTACACACACAGGGTCTCCATGAGTTGGAATCAAGACAGCTGGTTTTGTTTGTTTTGGTGGTTCAGTGATGGAATTGGGAGGCAACTCGATGGCAGCTAACAATAATAACATAGAAGATGAGGCATGTACCTATAAGCTACAATACAAAAAATAGTTAAGTACCACAAGAGAAGTACAGATAAAGTTTTGTAGAAGGTCAGAGGAAGGTGAAATAACTTTTTCCTAAAAGAAACAAAGAGAGCTTTTTAGACAAGGTGGAATTTGAACTAGGCCTTGAAATATTGAGAGCATTTGGATTTGTGAATGTAGAAGGACATTGCAAAACAAGAGAAAAATATGAATGGATCTGCAGAAGACAAAAGTAGGGAGCATGTACAATGTCTCAACATAGAACATGTCAGGGCCATTGGAGGAAGACTGGATGGGAAATAAAACTGTAGCCAATCCCACCAACCCTACATAACGGCCCACACTCCCTCAAAAACCTTGAATACGACACAGGAGAAGCCATACTTTATTCTTTTATACATTGGGGTTTTATATGTTTCAGAAAGACTACCAAGAGATGTAGAAGATAAATAAGAGCAGAACAAGACTGGACACAAGGGGACCAGTTAGGAAGCTGCTGTCTTTCTTTAAATAATTGGTAATGAATGCCAACACTTCAAATCTGCCAGGGTAAGTGGAAAAGGGTAGGCTAAACTATACATATAATAGAAAAAGACCACATAATTCTTTGGAAGATTGTGGTCATTTAGAGGAGGGAGTTAGGAAAGGCAGATGAAGCATTAAAGATGTCTTGGGTGTTTTAAAACAGGATGGTTTAAAGAATGATAAAAACCCATTGCCGTTGAGTCGATTCCAATTCATAGTGACCCTATAAGATGGAGTAGAACTGCCCCATAGGGTTTCCAAGGAGCAGCTGGTGGATTCGAACTGCCGAACTTTTTGTTAACAGCCAAGCTCTTAACCACTACACCACCAGGGCTCCTGGAAGGATGATAGTGCCCTTCATAGAAGAATCTGAACAAAAAACAGATTTGGAAGACAATACAATGAGAATTATTCCAAACAGTGAATTTCGATGCTAGGCACAGTGCCTAGGAGACCACCTCCTCTTCGTCCATGAACATAGAGTTTGGCAGAGCACAGAGCCAGCCAGCTGAATACCCCATGTCTCAGCCTCCCCTGCAGTTAGGGGTGGCCACAGTCAGGGTAATGAGGTGTAAACTGGAGCAGCATGGACTCCTGCTGGGGCTTGGCATTAAAACATTGGGTGTGCACCCTTCCATTTTATTTTCCTTCTTCACATACTGACAGGGCCGTGTTCCAGCTCTGGCCACACGGATGTAGACAACACCTTAGGAGAACAGAGCCACAATTTGCAAGGGTCCTGGGTCCCTGAATGCCTTTGTGAAACATAGCAGCTGTGCTATTCTATAACATAAGAGAAAAATAAAGATCTTATTAAAGGCACTGTATTTAGGGTCTTTTACAGCAGCTTAACATTTATCTTCGCTAACATAGTAAGCACTCAGTAAATTTATATTGAATTAATAATTGAAGAAATAGATTTATGAATAATCACAAGACTGATTTAGAACATTAAAATAGAGATATCCAGAAGACAAATGGAAATGTATGTCCAAGAATCCAAAAAAGAGCTCAAAGCTAAAGCAAAAGATTTAGCACTGACCTGCATGGAATAATAGTTGAGACGGTTCGAGATACACAAAGCAAACAACCCGAAGGAGAGGAGCAGAGGAGCCAAAAGCCATGTTTGCAGCCTATATTCTTGTAGGAGATGGCAGGTGGGAGAAGAGAGCGAAGGCATTGCCAGAGAAGTAAGAGGAGAACCAGAAAAGATGAGTGAGCGTCATATAACCCGAAGTAGGTGATTGTTGGAGAGAGATGTTTCAGGAAATGGGAGAAACAGAATCAACTAGCAGAGGGTTGTTGTCTGAGTAGGTGCTCAGCAGCCATAGTCAGGGGGATGCAGACAATCATCTTTCCAGAAGTTTGGCAATGACCTGAAGGAGAAACATGGGATGACAGTTGGAGAAAATGGCGGGATCAAGAGGAAGTTGGGTTTGGATGGAAAAGCAATGGCACATTGGCAAGCTGAATGAAAGGGGACTTGTGGAGAGGGAGACATTAGCAGCGTGAGTAGGGGCGGGGTGGGGGCAGTTCACTGATTCAGCAGCGTTTCAGGCTGAGATCAAGAGATTAAGGAGAAGGCTTAGGATGGAATAGGAGGAAAGATGTAGAAGTGCCGGAGAATTTGGATGAAGATGCAGGGAAATTTTGAGCAGAAAAGGAAAGCCAGAAGTAAGGAGGGAAGTGGAGGGAGTTTGGTCTCGGATATTCCTCTTTTTATCCACCCACAATAACAGGGCTGACTAGGGTATTCCCCGCAGGGTTCTATAATGCTCTTGGCAAGCTGACATCCAGCTTATATCTTCTGGCACAAAGCCATTCTAGTGCCGTATCAAGACAGCAGAATCATAAAGCTGATTTGTGTGTGCTGCTACCCGGTCAAGACAAAGAAGAAAATAAGTTTTATCAAACCTGTTCCTTTCAGTTTCCTCTAACATTAGGATAAAATGTTTCCATTTATGTATTCCCATTGACTTTGTTGTCTTAACAATAAGTAGTAGTGAGAGATCACGTCACTTTGGATTCAGTTTTATTTGACTGGACAATATAATTTCGTTGACAGTCTATGGCTTTTTTCCCTTTAATCTGACAAGTCTTCAGACAGGCATCTTTGCACCATCATCATCTTCAGAAAAGTCCTATCTTTCTTAGTGGGGTTGTTGGCAGACAGCATTAATCACACCCAGAGAAACGAACACAAATATTTTTACATGAAAATTTTAACACATTACATTAAAAAAAAAAAAAACTATGAAGCAAGTGCTAACATAGAAGCCAAAAGAAAAAAACTGAAAGATAAAATGTATTTTTTGTACTGTATTTCCAAATCTTTGACAGCCCATAAGTTAGCCATAACGTTTGTGCTTTATAAAAACCAGATGGAAAGATGGTGATTTAATTTTTAACAGTGTTACCTAAATAAATAAGATAAATATAGAAGATTACTTTCATTGTATTCCGTGGCTAAAATGCAGACTGTATCTTACGGGCCTATTAGATTTCATTTAGGTCAACTCACATTAACTTATCAATTTGGCCAGTGGCTTTCGAAACTGGAAAGTTAACTATAAAGGGATAGCTCAGTTAGAAACAAAACAATAAAGTAAAAAAAAGAAAAGCAATATTCTTTTATGGAACAGGCTTTGAAATCAGAATACCTATGGTTCAAGTTATGTGACTTTTGGCAAGTTACCTTTTCTGTGCTTTATGTAATTTCCTCCTCTGTCTGATGAGGACTTATTTTAAAATGTTGCCTGTACATTGTAAAAATTCCATTTCATTATTGATTTACTGATTATTACACTCAATTAATATTTTCTGAGGAATTGCTAAGGAAGAGGCCCTTGGCTATGTACCTGCATGGTTGAAAGGCTGGCAGAAGCAATCCATGAATATATATCATATAAATGACTTACTTCTTTATCACATTAAAAGTAAGGGCCTTAGGAGTTCCGGCAAAATGGCACTCTAGGCAGAAGCACCACGCCGTCCCTCCACAGCAAAGATCTGAAAAACTAAGCCAAAGAGAGAATACAACAATCCTGAAACCCTAAAACATCAAACGAAGAGAAAGAACTCAGCTGAGCACCAAATGGAGTGAGAGAACTGACAGAGAACAGAGAGCGAGGAGAGATTCATGCAGAGGTCCTCTACCAGTTAACACAGCGTGGATCCACCATCTTGGATGCCTATCAGAGACCAGCAAACAGTGGTACAAGAAAGCAACCTCACGGAGCATCCAGCGGCAGACAAAACAGCCGGTAATTTGCGGTGTGCGCTTTCCCACCCCCCACCCCTATTCGTCCCGGCTTGGCCTCCTCTGCTTCCTGAGGCCACAGTCTCTTGACTGGGAAGCGCCGGCTGCTTGGATTCCACACACCCAAGCGGGTGGCTCTCTGGGTGCCATTTGTTGGCTGCTAGTGTTGCTTTTTTT
>NW_004443954.1:5762053-5763792 GCF_000243295.1 Trichechus manatus latirostris
ACAATTGGAAGAGCATAGTCAATGTCACTGAACTGTGTATGTAGAAATTTTTGAAACGGTGTATCTTTGGCTATGTGTATTTTCACCAAAAAAAAGAAAAGGTTGAGAATTTAGAGGGTTAATATGTTGTGGGGTTGTTAACCAATGTAATAAAACAACATGTGTACTACTGTTTCATTAGAAACTATTTGTTCTGTAAGCCTTCACCTGAAGTACAATAAAATTAAAAAAATTAAAAAAAAAAAGTAAGGGCCTTATCCAGAAGACAATGAGGAACAAGGGATGGGCTTTGCCTTTGGGGGAAATGGTCCTGTAAAGAGAACTGATCAAGTCGGTAAGAGTGACTGAGACCAGGAGATACACTACTCTCAAACATATTTCTTTATGATAGCATCTGTTCATCATAGAAAATTTGGAAAATACAAATTTAGAAAAAAACAACAACACCTTTTAGTATGTTGTTACATTTTCTTTTTTTTTTTATTTTTTCCCATACAAAAATGTATACATACATTGTTATGTGACTGATTGCTCTCCCCACACTGTGATAGCACACTCCTCCTTCCCACCCCTGATTCCCCATGTCCCTTCAACCAGCTCCTAACCCTCTCTGCCTTCCCATCTCACCTCTGGACAGAAGCTGCCTGTTTAGTCTCTTGTATCTACTTGAGCTAAGACGCACACTCCTCATAAATATCAGTTTATCTCCCACAGTCTAGTCCAAACCTGTCTGAAGAGTTGGCCTCAGAAATTGTTTCAGTTCTGGGCTGATAGAGAACCCAAGGGCCATGCTTTCCAGGGGTCCTCCAGTCTCAGTCAGACCATCAAGTCTGGTCTTCTTACTAGAATTTGAGTTCTGCACCCCACCTTTCTCCAGCTCCTTCAGGGTCTCTCTGTTGTGTTTCCTGTCAGGGCAATCATTGGTGGTAGCTGGGCACCATCTAGTTCTTCTGGTCTCAGGCTGATGAAGTCTCTGGTTTAGGTAGCCGTTTTTCTCTCTCAGGCTAATACTTTCCTTGTGTCTTTGGTGTTCTTCATTCTCCTTTACTCCAAGTGGTTGGGACCAATTGATGCATCTTAGATGGCCGTTTGCAAGCTTTTAAGACCCCAGACGCCACTCACCAAAGTAGGATGCAGAACATTTTCTTAATAAGGTTTGTTATGCCAATTGACCTAGATGTCCCCTGAAAGCATGGTTCCCAGACCCCTACCCCTGCTACTCTGCCCCTCAAAGTGTTTGATTGTATTCAGGAAACTTCTTACCTTTGGTTTAGTCTAGTTGTGCTGACTTCACCTGAAGTGTGTGCTGTCCTTTCCTTCACCTAAGATAATTCTTATCTACTGTCTTGTTAGTAAATAACCCTCACCCTCCCTCCCCACCCTCGTAACCATCAAAGAATGTTTTCTTCTTTGTTTAAACCTTTTCTTGAGTTCTTATAATCGTGGTCTTATACAATATTTGTCCTCTGTGACTGACTAAATTCACTTAGCATAATGCCCTCCAGATTCCTTCATGTTATATGATGTTTCATGGCTTCATCATTGTTCTTTATCGTTGCGTAGTATTCCACTGTGTGGATATACCATAATTTGTTTATCCATTCGTCTGTTGATGAGCACCTAGGTTGTTTCTACCTTTTTGCTACTGTGAATCGTGCTGCAATGAACATGGATATACATATATCTATTCGTGTGATGCCTCTTATTTCTCTAGGATATATTCCAAGGAGTGGGATAGC
>NW_004443954.1:5765121-5771882 GCF_000243295.1 Trichechus manatus latirostris
TTTCTGTGTATAAGATCATATCATCTGCAAATAGAGATACTTTGACTTCTTCCCTACCAGTCTGGATGCCCTTTATTTCTTTTTCTAGCCTAATTTCTCTGGCTAGGACCTCCAGCACAATGTTGAATAAGAGTGGTGATAAGAGGCATCCTTGTTTGATTCCCGTTCTCAGGGGGAATGCTTTGAAAATCTCTCCATTTAGGATGATGTTGGCTGTTGGTTTTGTATAAAAGCCCTTAATTATATTGAGGAATTTCCCTTCTATTCCTTTTTTGTTGAGAGTTTTTGTCATGAATGGGTGTTGGACTTTGTCAAATGCCTTTTCTGCATCGATTGATAAGATCATGTGGTTTTAATTCTTGAGTCAATCTCTTTTGAGATACAAAAGAGAGAAGCCAGCAGAGAGAAGAGGGATCTCATACCAGTAAGAAAGAAGAGCCAGGAGCACAATGCATCTTTTGGACCCCAGGGTCCCTGCACTGAGAAGCTCCTAGACCAGGGGAAGATTGATAAAAAGGACCTTCTCCCAGAGCCAACAGAGAGAGAGAAAGCCTTCCCCTGGAGCTGGCACCTGAATTTGGACTTCTAGCCTCCTAAACTGTGAGACAATAAATTTGTGTTTGTTAAAGCCATCCAATTGTGGTATTTCCATAGAGCAGCACTAGATAAGTAAGACGGAAATTGGTACCGGGAGTGGAGTGCTGCTCTAACAGACGCCTACAATGTGGATGGGGTTTTGGAATTGAGTAATAGACAAAGGATGGAAGAGTTTTCAAGTGCCTAATAGTAAAAGCCCTGGTGGAACAATGGTTAAGAGCTTGGCTGCTAACCAAAAGGTCAGCAGTTTGAATCCACCAGCCGCTCCTTGGAAACCCTATCGGACAGTTCTACTCAGTCCTATAGGGTTGTTATGAGTCAAAATCAACTCAATGGCAATGGATTTTTGGCATATTAAAAGCTTAGATTGCCTTGAAGAGACTGTTGATGGAATTACAGACATCAAAGACAATTCTGGTGAGGACTCAGAAGGAAGTAACGGAAGCTGTAACAGAGACAGTGCAGACAGCGAGAAGCAGTGCAGAGAAACGGCAACAGTAAAACTAGTAGACTGGTATGGGACAGCATAGGAGCTGACCCATGGAGAGAGAGAGCTGAGTGACTTTGAGCAGGAGGCTTCCTGGTGGAGTGAGTTGCCTCTAGGCACTTGTCAGCAGAGCTAGGCTTGCTGACACATGGAGCGAGAAAGCTGAGTGCCTTTAGGCCAAGAAGCCAAAGAATGAGGAAGCAAAGCTGAAGAGACAAGCAGCATAGGAAGCAGTGCTGCCTCAGTCTCAAAGGGTGGGGCCATGACCTCTAGGGTCTCAACAGGTGGAACTACAGCTTGCTGGGTATCAAAGAGTGGGGCCATGGCCTCCTAGGTTTCAAGGTGTCAGATCTTCACCAATTCAGTTCCAGAGTGTGGGGCTGCCATTCGTGAATTCTTGGGGCTGGATCCACTGCCCAAAGCTGAGGGGGTGGGGATGTCATGCCACGGGGCAGAGGAACGGACCTTGCTGAGGCTGAGGGGGTAGGGTCACCACTCAGACAGAGTAGGAGAATGGGGCTGCCCAAATCCAAGGGAGCAGAGTTTCCATCCAGGTGGGCCTGAAAAGTGGAGCTGAAGCCCAGGGCTGAGGGCCTCCACCCAGAATCCAGAGACCATGGCCAACACCTAGAATCTGGAGGACAGGGCCATTGCCTAGATGGTCTCAGAGAACAGAGGATTATTTTCAAGGCTTGAGACTAATGTAGATTCATCTGCTGGGCTTTGGACTTGCTTGATGCCTATTATCTCTTCTTTCCCTTCACTTTCTCGCATTTATAATGGAAATGTCTACCTTGTGCCTGTTTCACCATTGTACTTTGGAAGCAGGTAATTTGTATTCTAGATTTCAAAGATGAAGAGGAATTTTCCAAAAGATGAGATTTTGGACTTTGAGTTGATTTAAGACTTTTGGGATGATATGATGGAGTGAATGTGTTTTGTATGTTACAAGGACATGAATTCTTGGGTCCAAAAGTTGGAATGTTATGGATTAAATTGTGTCCTCCCAAAATGTGTGTCAATAGTAGGTAAGTGTCAGCTTTGGTGAAGGGAAAGACAATACACACTATAGGGAAAGTTAGCACAGCTTGACCAAAGCAAGGGCATAGAAGTTTCCTAGACACATCCAAACACCTTGAGGGACCAAGTTACTGGGGCTTAGGGCTGGGAACCATAGTCTTGAGGGACAGTTAAGTCAACTGGCATAATATAGTTCATAAAGAAAATGTTCTGCATCCCACTTTGGTGAGTAGCATCTGGGGTGTTCAAAGCTTGCCTGTGGCCATCTAAGATACATCTGTTGGCCCCATCCCATCCTGAACAAAGGAGAATGATGAAAACCAAAGGTACAAGGAGAATGTTAGCCCAAAGGACTAAAAGACCACAGGAACCAGAGCCTGCCCCAGCCCCAGCCAAGAAGAACTAAAATGGTGCCCAGCTACTACCACCAACTGCTCTGACAGATCACAGCAGAGAGTCCTGGACAGAGCAGGAGAAAAATGTAGAACAAAATTCAAATTCACAAAAAAAAGACCAGACTTATTGGTCTGACAGAGACTAGAGGGACTCCCAAAACTATGGCCCCTGGGCACTCTGCTAACCCAGAACTGAAACCACTCCCAAAGCCCACTTTTCAGGCAAAGATTAGACAGGCCTATAAAACAAACAGTAACACACTCGAGGAATGCGCTTCTTAGTTCAGTCAAACATATGAGACCAAATGGGCAACTCCTGTATAAAAGCAAGATGAGAAGTCAGGAAGGGACAGGAACTGGAAAATGGACACATGGAGCCCCAAGTGGAAAGGGGGAGTGTGTTGTCACATTGTGGGGATTACAACCAATGTCACAAAACAATATGTATATAAATTTCTGAATGTAAAATTAACTTGAGCTGTTAATTTTCACCTAAAGCACAATAAATTTTTTTAAAAAGTATGTGTCAACTTGGCTAGGCCATGATTCCCAGTATTGTGTGGTTGTCCTCCATTTTGTGATCTGATGTAATTATCCTATGTGTTGTAAATCCTAACCTCTATGATGTTAATGAGGTAGGATTAGAGGCAGTTATGTTAATAAGGCAGGACACAATCTACAGGATTAGGTTGTATCTTGAGTCAATCTCTTTTGAGATATAAAAGAGAGAATCAAGCAGAAAGGAGAGGGACCACATTACCACCAAGAAAGAAGAACCGGAAACAAAGCGTGTCCTTTAAAGCCAGGGTCCCTGCACTGAGAAGTTTCTAGACCAGGGAAGATTGATGAAGGACCTTCTCCCAGAGCCAACAGAAAAGAAAGCCTTCCCCTGGAGCTGGTGCCCTAAATTCAGACTTCTAGCCTCCTAAACTGTGAGAGAATAAATTTCTCTTTGTTAAAGCCATCCAATTGTGGTATTTCAGTTATAGCAGCACCAGATAACTAAGACCTTGTTACTCACTGTTACGAATTGAATTGTGTCCCCCAAAAATATGTGTTGTAAATCCTAACCTCTGTGTCTGTGTTTATAATCTTATCTTTGTTATGTTAATGAGGCAGAATTAGTGTAAGGTGTGTCTTGAGTCCATCTCTTTTGAGATATAAAAGAGATTAAACAAGCAAACAAGTAAACAGAGATGGGGGAAGACACATGCCAAGCTACAAGAAGATTGCCCAGAAGCAGAAGCTCAGGAGATGCAAGAACCTTCTCCAGAGCCGACAGAGAGAGAAAGACTTCCCCTAGAGTGGCACCCTAAATTTGGTCTTCTAGCCTTCTGAACTGCGAGCAAATAAATTCCTGTTTCTTAAAGCCACCCACTTGTGGTGTTTCTATTATAGCAGCACTAGGTAACTAAGACACTCACTGTTCAAGAAACATAGGACACAAACTGGAATCACAGACCTAACCACAACTTGACAAAAGTACCGTTGTCAGAATCAGGAAGTTCTATAGTTACTTTCAAGGCCTTGACTTAAAACTCATAACCAGTTGCTGTCGAGTCCACTCTGACTTATGGTGACCCATGTATGTCAGAGTAGAACTGTGCTCCATAGGGTTTTCAATGGCTGATCTTTCAGAAGTAGATCACTAGACCTTTCTTCTGAGGCACCTCTGGGTGGACTTGAACCTCCAACCTTTCTGTTAGCAGCCAAGTGTGTTAACTGTTTGCACTATTTAGGGACTCCTTAAAATTCAGAGCAATAAAAAATTGTACCTGAACTCTTCCACCAACTACTCCATCTTCAGTATCTTTGACTGAAGACCTTTCACTATATAACCACCAACATCTCTAGAGAACAGTAGCAAATGCTAGCATGCCAAATCAATCTGCCACTGAATATCCAAGATCATATTGGGCCACGATCATTGAACATTTTGATATTAAAATAAACTCTGATCCATCTCTTATGGCAAACCAAACACACGATTATTCGAGATTCTGTATCTTATATTTTCTATGGAGATGTAGTCAGTCATGAAAGTGCCTGAGAAGTTAAAGCTATTTCAGAATTATTAGCATGAGTTAATTTGACCATAAAACATTCAATTTATGGGTAGACTGCATTGTCTAAAGGTGGCCATTGCATTATGTTTTTATCTGCTATTTCTCAATTTAAAAGCAGAGATTGGAAACATCATTACCTTGTCAGAGGTGCAGTCTCTTCCACTAGAGAGAATGAAGAATGAGTTTTGCTGGATGAATTTATGATTGTGATAAATTGACTAAAGTGCTTCAGAGTGTTTCACCTTCCAGCTCAGACTTAAGATACTGACATGGAAGTCAGGGGCCAATTATTCACAACATACACAGATTTCCAGGTGTCATCATCTCTGACAGTGTTGAATTGGATTTTAAGAATCTGTGGGTTGCCACCATAATCCGTCCTCTCTCTGAAGCAAATAATTAGCCAGCTGAGAGGGTGCTGCTGACTTAAGGCTGTTGCTAGGGCAATCGTTCCAGGGGGCTGATGCTGCGTCTCCACATGAATGAAAACAAGAATCCCTTTTGCTGAGATACACGCTAGCAGGTACCTTGACAAACTCAACCCAGATTTAGCTGCCGGCGTGTTTAAGACAAGAACAGATTTTAGTGGCTGCTTCCTCTGCTGACTTTGTCCACTTCTATTACAGACAAGAGGCTTTGCAAAAAATGATGGGGCTAGAACAGGCGTTTCTGTCCCTATAATTGGAATCAAATTCTTTGCTGTAATTTTCCCTTAGAAAAATAATTTTCTAGATCAAGAGCTTAAGAACAATGCGAGGTTTGCCCTGACTGAATCTGGGAAAGATGGGATAATGTTCATGCCAACAAGCAGCCGTGGAACATAAGAGAGGGCTCACTGGAGAAGCCCCCTGGGGTATGTCAAGCTGGACTCAAGATGATGCAGCAGTCTGGCCTTAGAAGCACTCTTGCGTCAGGAAAAATTAAGGTTCTAGGACCCTGAGATACCAAGAATTTTCACAATGGATCAGAGAGGCATATATACATGTTAAATTAAGTGTTTGTCGAATGAATAAATGGTTTAATTTAACAGATCTTCCTAGTCATCTACAAAAGTGGAAGGCTGTGACTGTTGTTTTGATGTTTGCAGTGATGTGCATTAAGAAATATAAGCTTGAGAGCCGCCCAGAAGAACAGCTTCTCTCCCTCTAACCAGCGTGGGAATGTAATTAATGAATTCACCGATTATTTGCTAAATGATTATGTGACCACAGCAAAGTCCCTGCTCTCCTGGAACTTACACTTCAGGGGTGGGAACAGTCAATGAACAAATATAGAAGCCTACTTTTCAGACAAAGATTACACGGGCCTATAAAACAAAAATAATACTCGTGAGGAATGTGCTTCTTAGTTCAATCAAATGTACAAGACCAAATGGGCAACTCCTGTCCAAAAGCAAGATGAGAAGTCAGGAAGGGACATGAACTGGACAAACAGACAGAGGGAACCCGAGGTGGAAAGGGGGAGTGTGCTATCACATTGTGGGGATTGCGATCAATGTCACAAAACAATATGTGTATAAATTTTTGAATGAGAAATTAACTTGAGCTGTAATTTTCACCTAAAGCACAATAAAATAAATTAAATAAATATATATATAAAATATAAATGATGCACCCCATAGTGATAATTGCTCTAAGGAAGAAAGAAGCAAGAAAAGGGAGTGGAGAGTAGGGGTGGGGGGAGGAATTGTTGCTTTTTATATAGGGCAGTCAAGGATGACTTTGATGTTGTGACATTTGAGCCCGCATGAAGAAAGATAAATATTTTCTCCAAAGCAGTGCAAAAATGGGTGACCTAGGATATAAACTTAGGTTTGTCTGATTCTGAAGTTGTCAACTTTCAGGTTAGTTGCTGACAATCAAATTTCTATTTCCTGAACATCTTTGACTCTCTTCCAACAGTTCATTTGGGCCCTTGAGATCGGATTATCTTTAAATTCCTGGCCAAGATGGGTCTGTTTCCAGAGCACAGATGAGCATTCAGGCACCATCATACTGATCTCTGATGACAGATTGAGCTGTAGAATTGAACATAAATCCAGTATCTTGCAGTGCTACGTAGAGAATTAGAATAGCAGAAGTAGCCTTTTGTCACAGTAAGATTTTTTTTTTTATTGTACTTCAGGTGAAGGCTTACAGAACAAATAGTTTCTAATGAAACAGTAGTACACATATTGTTTTATGACATTGGTTAACA
>NW_004443954.1:5771982-5791613 GCF_000243295.1 Trichechus manatus latirostris
CAATACTTTTTCCCTCCTTCTCCAATTGGCAGGGTCAGTCACTCAGATATGGTACAGCAGGGCAGGTCTAGCTGAAGAGGAGTTACTGGGACAGGTTGTTTGGGGCACTTACTACAGCCACCAGGGTGGGTCGGTAATCAGTGCAGGGCAGGTTCCAGTAGGGCGTGCCTGTGCTGCTTGGTGGTGTGATGTTAAGCGCACGGTCAGGTAGGCAGGATGTAGTGGGGAGACTCTTATGTGTGGAGCTAAGATGGATATGGGAGAGAGGAGAGAGGAACAGGAGCCAAAAACATACAAACAAAAAAGGTTGCTGGGGAGCTTGCCGTTGGAGTGGAGAGATGAGAGACTATGAAATGGAGAAAAACAAAAAGGGGAAGAGGAAGAAACAAAAGAAAAGAAAAGAATGAATAAATAAAAATCGGAAAGGTTAAAGAACAGCAAAGTTCCCAGTGATCCCACCGGTGCAGCTATGAGGTCTGGGGAAGTTGTTCTCCGGTGTTGCAGTACAGCCTGGCTAGAAGGCGTAGAGGTATACAACGCACGTATTCAGGGAACAGAAAGAGAAGGAAGATATAGAGAGACAAGAAACTGAGTAATGAAGAAAGACAAAAAGGGAGAAAGAGGGAAAAGAAAACAAAACAAATTAAAATGAAAAAAAAAAAAGAACAAGAAAAGCCCCTCCCAGAAAAACAGAAAAAAAAGAAAAGAAAAGGAAAAAAAAAAAAAACAACCAACGAGAAAAGAAATGCCCTCAGGGATCCCTCTGCACGTCTGTGCAAGCCAATGGGTTAGTTTCCAAGCCACGCAGCACTGCCTGGCCAGAATGGGCTCCCAACTCAAGAAAAGGAAAAGAAAACAAACAAACAATTCAAAACAAACAAGCGAATAAAAGCCCCAGGATCCCACCAGCACAGCAGCCCAGACTGGGAAGCAGCTCCACACTCGAACGGAGCTCCACAGCCCCACAGGAAGAAGCAAAGATGGCTCACGGAGCCAGGTATTTGAGCGAAAGGAGGGGGAGGTGGTGACAGGTAAGGAAGAAATCAAAAGAAGTGGAAAAAAAGCAACACCAGCAGCCAACAAATGGCACTCAGAGAGCCAGTTAGTACGGACTGGTGAAATCCAAGCAGCCAGTGTTTCCCAGACAAGAGACTGTGTCCGTGGGAAGCAGAGGAGGCCGAGTGTGGGTGAAGAAGAGTAGGGGGTGGGAAAGTGTATATCACAAATTACCGGAGCTCTGCAGCCCCTCAGGAAGAAGCAAAGGTGGCGCACAGAGCCAGGTATTTGAGCGAAAGGAGGGGGAGGTGGTGAGAGGTAAGGAAGAAATCAAAAGAAGCAGAAAAAAGCAATACCAGCAGCCAACAAATGGCACTCAGAGAGCCGGCCCATTTGGGTGGGTGGAATCCAAACAAGCCAGTGCTTCCCGGACAAGAGATTGTGGCCACAGGAAGCAGAGGAGGCCGAGTGTGGATGAAGAAGTGTGGGGGGTGGGAAAGCGTATATCGCAAATTACCGGTTGTTTTATCTCCTGCTGGAAGCTCCGTGAAGCTGCTTTCTCGTAACCCCTGTTTGCTGGTCTCCGATAGGAGTCCAAGATGGCGGATCGGCACTGCGTTAGCTGATAGGGGACCTCTGCATTAATGTCTCCTCACTCTCTGTTCTCTGTCAGTTTTCTCACTCCATTTGGAGCGTGGCTGAGTTCTTTATCTCTTCATTTGATGTTTTAGGGTTTCAGGATTGTTGTTTTCTCTGTTCAGCTTAGTTTTTCGGATATTTGCTGTGGAGGGACAGTGTGGTGCTTCTGCTTAGGGCGCCATTTTGCTGGAAGTCACCACAGTAAATTTTATTTAAATTGTATAAAATGAGGCTGTGTCCAGCTACTTCTTTGAACGTTAATACAACAATGTGCTAAAGCTTTTAGATGGACTGGAGTCTTGCCTTCCTCCTATAACGAGCAGGAAAAACATTCATCCATTAATATGATGATAATCGAATCTTCTATGACATTCCAGGACAGCGATTGTTATCAGTGGTCAACCAGCAAATGGACCTTTCCATCAATTATTTTTAGGGACAAATAATAATTACGCCCCACTCAAAATCATTATTTTTGACAACCAGTTGGATAAATTCAAAGCAATTCCATTCAATATGTTAATCTATTAGTTATTTGAGGATGGATTTGGGGAACATTTTTGCTAGTGGGTTCATCAGGATAAAGTCTGTGCAAAATGAACTATTCATTGGAGAAGTGCAGACTCACTATAAAGCCTATGCTAAAAATGTCTCGGACTAAGGTTCTTTCTTTCATGCTTTAAAATGCAGAAACCTGGGACATCAATGAAGTACTCATTTAAGCACTGGACGGACCCAAAGTTCTCTTTAAGCAAAACTTGACTGCCAGCAGTTATGAGGTCAAAGAATTAACCATCATGAATGTTTATGTAAATAAACAGGACTGGAATGGAACTCAGAAATTACAGATTTAAAATATCAGATTTTGTGGTAACAATTTTGTTAAGTTTTCCCAGTAAATTATGTATATAGTAAATGCCCAATTGACATGCTGTTTGTGTTTCCAAGTTATATTTGTGTATTGATAGAAAGTCAGAATGCATTTCCAGAACAAAATGGTGTTAAAAGAACAGAAATTATGTTCCTAGGGTAGCTTATTTAATCCATATTGAGACTCATATCATTTTATTAGCAATTTTTTAAAGTTTATAATATATGGCATTCCAAGTATAGAATCAAATGACGAGCTACTAAAAGGTTCTAGAGTCAAATGACCCAAAGACAAATCCTAGCTGCAAGTTACCAAGAAATAGCAAAACGTTGGGTAAGTTCCTTACCTTCCAATGCCTCAGCTTATACAAGCATAGAAGAACAATAATAATAATATGCATTTAGAGATTGTAAGTTTTAAATGAGGTAGGCACTGTGCCTGGCGTATATAAGAAGTCAATAAATTTCTAAAATTGGCCAAATCTTATGATCTCATCAACAAACAAATCATTTACTCTTCCTCCTATTGGGAAGCCATTTTGAGAAATTAGAATCGGAAGGAGGGGTCTCTCGTAGCCCTCCTGTAGCCTAATCATCAAGTTGTTCGTTTTTGGCAAAATGACCTCTTTGTGAGAAAAATAATAATAATAATAAAAATGATTGCTGTTTGAGTCGATTCCGACTCACAGTGACCCTACAGGACAGAATAGAACTGCCCCATAGGGTTTCCAAGGAGTGGCTGGTGGATTCAAACCACCAGCCTTTTGGTTAGCAGCTGAGCTCTTAACCACTGCACCACGGCTCCTTGTGAGAAGGGAACACAAATCCCTGAGGGTCCCTTTTCTTCTCTCTTTCCTGCTGAAGGCATCATCAAAAACCACTGGGAGGAAAAGGCAGATGGGACTGGCTAACGGCTGAGAGAGTCCCTGCCCTTCAAGTCCATCAGGTTCTTCAAGGCCATTCCAGGTCCTGTGGGCTGCTCCTAAAGATTCCTTCTGAGACGAATTTCTTTGTGTGTCTGTTCCAAATTTGCCCAGCATCTACTGCTTCATCAACTCATGGGCGTCTTGGTGGTTCTTAGTTTCTGTAGATGAGCTTTTTCTGTCCCCACCTGCCTCAGGTCAAGATCTGAACATATCGCTACCACCACCACCCCTTTACCTTACCCAGCCATATTGTAGATACAGGACAGAGTGAGAGGACAGAAGGAGTGAGAGGGTACGGGTGGGGAGGAGGAGGAAATTTTAAGGAAAGTGGGTGAAGAAGCAGGTACATGAGTGAAGACTGGTGGACTGATGTAGGGGATGGCTTCTCATTCTCGATTCTGGTCCTCTTCCCCGTAACTGGTCCTCATTCATAGGGACCTTCTAGTCCTTAGAGCATATCTTTCCTTTTCCTTTCGAAACCGTCTGTCCTCTGATCCTTCCTCCCACAGAAACCACAATGTTAACAGCTGAGCAGCAAGAAAATGCTATGACTTGAGGAGTACATCTCACTTCCATATTTCTTTGGCGGAACTACCCTGCCACCAGCTTGGCTTCGTGGGACTATTAAGAAGTCAGATGGAGGGAGAAAAGCCATGTGATAAACTCAGTAGATAATAGTATGTATATTATTACATATATATTGAAGTATTATTTGCAAGCTGGTTTTATTTTTCTAGAAGAAAACAGAAGGCATGTTGAGTCTCCATTGCTTCACCTCCGAGAAAACACATAAATCCTTAAGAAAATGTGATTAAATATGTCACAACAATTATTAAAAGAAAGAGAGAACCTAGTTGAAAAAACAAAACACTGGATGCTGTTGATTTTTGTGGAGTGTGATACAAAGGAGAGTGTGTTCTTATACTCATCCCAGTAAATTATAAGAATGAGTCCAATAAGTTTGAGCAATGAAAACAATAACCTGGTTGAGTCATTCTTTGTGCTTCAAAGCAGAGTTTTTCAAGTTCTGTCTTAGGATAGGATTGGGAGAGGGGCATGGAGCATGGAGCAGGGGGTGAACAGGATTGGGAAGAGGGCCCTGAACTGTGCAAGTTATATGCTCACTGCTGCTGTAGACCCAGCCTGATTTTCATCTGTTTGTTTGTTTTTTAAGGATTAAGTGCTATTTTATATCTGGATTTTATGTATACCAAAAAACCAAACCAGTTGCCATCGACTCAATTCTGACTCATGGCGACCCCGCGTGTGAAGAGTAGAACTGCTCCGTAGGGTTTTCCAGGCTGTGACCTTTTGGAATTAGATTGCCAGGCCTTTCTTCTGTGATGTCTCTGGGTGGATTTAAACCACCAATTTTTTAGTTAGTAGTCAAGTGCTTAACCATTTTGTGATGCCCAGGGACTCCTGGATTTTATATACACCAAGTATTAAATAGGAGCCCTGGTGGCCCAGTGGTTATGAGCTCAGCCGCTAACCATAAAGGTCAGCAGTTCAAATCCACCAGCCGCTACTTGGAAACTATTTTATTAGGCAGTTCTAATCTATCCTATAGGCTTGCTATGAATTGAAATCAACTGGACAGCAATGGGCTGGGTTTTTTTTGTTGTTGTTGTAGCATGAAGTACTAGGTGTATACAAATAGGATGGCGCAGGAGTGGGCAGTGTTTCGCTCTGTTGTACGTAAGGTCACTATGAGTCAGAACTGACTCAATGACACCTAAGAACAACAACAAAGTATGAAATAAGGAGGCCTGGTGGCGCAGTGATTAAACGTTTGGCTGCTAACTGAAAGGTCATCAGTTTGAATCCACCAGCCGATCTGCAGAGAAAGATGTGACAGTCTGCTCCCGGAAAGCTTTACAGCCTTGGAAACCCTGTGGGGCAGTTCTACTCTGTCCTGTAGGGTCACTATGAATCAGAATCAGCTTGAAAGCAATGAGTTTTTGGAGTGTGAAATGGCCGTCCCATAAATACTTTTTCTATGCCTCTATTAACCCTGTCAAAGATATGAAGTCTGTGTGATCAGCTATGATTTGGGCTTTGTGGCCCCACATAGATGACTGGTCATTATCACTTTCTTGTCTAAATGTTCAGAGATAATGCTTTCATAATCCTGAAGATAACATGAAGTCACTCATTAGTCTCTCGTCGAAGGAATTTATTTTTCCTTTTTAAAGTCTTTGGGTACTATAGTCACCACATTATTTTTATGAAAAAGAGTTGCTTATGTAATTGTTAACAATTCTCATATTACAGCCTCTTTTTTTTGCATGTGGGACAACATCTTTTTAACATAAGAGAATAAGAGGATCCAGCCTTGCGTTAAAGTCTGATTTTCCTTATTCACAGGCGATTTCATCTCTGAAATGCCTGGGTGTCTGGAAGGAACACATCATCAGTGATCAGGTTTTTCTGGATGGGCACAAACATTTCTAAGCAGACACTTTTTTAATTCATTAGTTTAATTTAGAACCACCACATCTCCGTACCCTTAACGTCCTTGTCCCCACACTCCCGTAATCAGTGGCCCCGTCTGTGTACCACAGACCCCTCTGGAAACCTGCCACTAAGTTACTCACTGGATGGCACCCAAGAGCCGAAGAAAAGGCAGATTGAATAGCAGACACTCTGGAATACACACATTTTAACAATTTCCCCCGTCCTCAGTGAAATTATGCTAATATTTTAGCTGCGTTTCCTCAAGTCTGGAACTCAAATTAAGTCTGTCTGTTTCATTTTTATGATAGTGCTTGAAATCACTTGCAGACAAGGGGTTGTTGGGCCATGAGATTTATAGTGGCAGTGCCACGGAGGGCAAACACATCCTGAGAAAGAGGAAAGCAATCTGTAGAACCAGTGTTTTTACTGCAATAAAGTTTATAGCAGCATTAAGGGAATAGTTACAAATCAGTCGGATGGTGTTGATTTCATTGAAAATAAGTATATTTACACTTGTAAGCTTTCTCCTAGTAATGTTCCCAATGTTTTACACAATGGGGTTAGTGAACGTTGGATCAGGGTATATTTCACTAGTGACAAAATTTGTTTTTCTTTTTTCCACCCATCCTTCTACTTGTTACTTTCATAAAATGGGTTTATAATGACTCGGTAGGGGCTGAGTAAAGGTTCAGCAATTTTCTGAGATTTCCAACAAGGTCAAAGATGCTGCAGAACGTTTAAAAGTAAAATTGTGTGTGTGTGTGTGTGTGTGTGTGTGTGTGTGTGTGTGTGTGTGTGTGATTAAAGGTGAGATAAATCTAGAGACACAAAATTTCCTAATACTAAAAAGTACTTCTTTCTTAGTAAATAGTTCTTCTTATTGTAGCTAATTTTGTAATATTAGAATTTCTGGTTGAAGGTTCAATCCCAATAAATTTCCATATTTAAACAGGTAAAACATAACCGCCTCAGCTTACATGAGACTTAAAATGAATTACATTTATGTTCAACACAAATTTTATCTTAAATAGACCCCTTCTGGTATTCTGTATCACAGAACTCAACTTCATTTATAGCACTAAACACAATTACTATTTGTTTTATTGTGGTGAAAACATATATAAGAAAACATACACCATCTCAACATGTACAGTTCAGGGACATTGATTATATTCTTCACGTTGTACAACCATTCTCACTATCCTTTTCCAAATCATTCTACCACCATTAACATAAACTCAATGCCCCTAAGCAAATATTCTGCTTTCCCTCCTCTCTCCTACCGCTGGACCTGCTGCCATCGAGTTGATTCCAACTCATCGCGACTCTACAGGATAGAAGAAAACTGCCTCAGGGGGTTTCCAAGGAGTGGCTGGTGGATTCACACTATTGACCTTTTGGTTAGTAGCCATAGCTCTTAACTACCGCACCACCTAATAATCTTTGGTTTCTCTATATTTGCTTATTTCATATAAGTGAGATCATACAGTATTTGTCCTTTTGCGGCTGACATTTCACTCAGCATGATGTTTTCCAGGTTCATCCAGGTTGTGACACACATCAGGACTTCATTTTTCTTCATGGCTGAGTAGTATTCCATTGTATGAGTGCGTTATATTTTGTTAATTCATTCATCTATGATGGACCTTTCAGTTGTTTCCACCTTTTGGCTATTGTGAAAAGTCCTGCAGTGAACATTGATGTAAAACCTTACTTTCTGTAATGAACTGTGAAGTAATTATATGCTTATGCTATTGCTTTTACTAATTGTGTAATTATTATGTGATTATTTTATGTGCTACTTATTACTTATTGTCTGTGTTATCCATTCAGTTGTAAGTCTCATGAAGGACAGGACCTTGTCTTATTCTCAATCACATTCCCAGAGCCTGCTACAGTGTCTGGCACTTCGTTATAAAAAATATTTAGTGAATAAATGAAGGCTATTTCCACCATTTTCAGTATTCTTCTACATAGTGAAAACATTTTCTTATCTTTGGCTCTATGAAAGGCAAATATTTCCTAGTTCCACTAAATAGTGTTCTAGAGCCTTCAGTTTCTGTCCTGTGTTTTCAGTCTTGAAGAGTTGGTGTGGAATTCCTTGGTGGCACAAACGGTTAAGCACTCAATTGCTAGTGGATATGTTGGTGGTTCAAACCCACCCTGAGGCACATCAGGAGATAAGCCTGGTGATCTGCTTCCAGAAGGTCACAGCCTTGAAAACCCTATGGAGAGGTTCTACTGGGGTTGCCATGAGTTGGAATTGACTCAGCAGTAACAACAAAAGAGCTGATATGGCTCTAAGAAATACGGGGGAAAAGCAGAGGTATATGTTGTTACCCAGCTTCTATAAATGAGAAAGCTGGGGTGTCAGCCTGTAAATCTAGTTAGTATAATTTGTTGACAAGAAGTCATAAAACATGCCCTGAAACAATTTTCTTTGAACCGGAGTACAGTTGCCTGTGTGAAAACCATGGAAATCTGTGGGGGTCTTGTTGTAGGTACATTTTCTTTTCCCACAATTGCCTCATATATGTATGTTCATTTTTAAATATCCTTTAATCTCTATCTCAATGGAATTTTAATTTAAGATCATGTAGGAGTCCTTGAGTTGTGGAAATTGTTAAGCATTCAACTACTAACTGGAAGGTTGGAGGTTCAAATCCACCCAGAGGTGCCTTGGAAGAAAGACCTGGCGATTTGTTTCTGAAAAGTCACAGCCTTGAAAACCGTATGGAGCACAATTTTACTCTGCACACACGGGGTCACCATGAGTTGGAAATGACTTGACAGCAACTGGTTTGGTTTGGGTTTTAAGGTCATGTAAAGTTATACCACTTTAAAAAACAAGTAGACCATAGAATAACATGCTCAATGGTTCATTTGCTTTGCCCACTAATAATTGGACTGATGATGTGTATATTTTTATTCTCCTTTAAAATTTTTTTCCTTTTTTTTTTTTCCTAATTATAAAAGTAAAATAGATCATTGTGTTGAAAAAATGTAAAAAAGCATAGAGGCAAGAAAACTAAAATTACCTGAATTCCTGCTACCATAGTCAAGGACTGCTAAGGGTCCAGTGTGTTTCTGTTCTTTTTCCAGGCAGGTGCGTGTATATGTTTTAAAGGGAGGAAATCATACTACATTTGCATTTGTCTTAATGTAGAGGTTTCTTTCGTTGCTCATCAATCTAATACCTCATTGGTTACTGCATCATAAACTGTCATGATTTACAGACCCATGGGGGTGACTCATATCAATATTTTACCAAACCACTGCAAAAAAGATCAATGAGCACACTAATCAAATTGTTTCTCTAGTCATAAAGATTATTGCATGTAGAAATTAACATTCTCTTATACGGTTATGCCTGTACTAAAGGGGAAAAACCTCAGTGGGTCAAGTGAGGTTTTATTATTAATAGTATAAGTATAATTAGTCAAGCATTTAAAGTATTGAAAAACATAAAGGAAAATAGTTTTAGATACCAGCAGTGCCAAATTTAATTAAGTAAATAGTATACTTAATTACATCTTTTTTAAATCTAGAAACAGAATGTTTTCGAGAAGGTCCATTATTTAGAACAAGTGTAAGTCATGCTTCACTGCTGTGAACTCTCAGGCCAGTCTACAGAGTCAGTCCCATCAAACATGGATTGGAAGAAGACTGGTATCTCTGCGCCTGGGGCTATAGGGCTGCCAAGATCAATGGAACAGATCTCCTCCTTATCAAGAGACGTTTGGTCTAAGTCACAACCCACATTACTATGATATGAAGTGGAGTGAAAGAGACGTGGATAAATCTGAGGACTCAACCTTCCCATCTATACACTCAGAATATCCACACCTGGGAAGGAGCTGGATACAGAGTGTGATTGGATTCGGAGATCTCAAAGCCTCTTTGTCTGTAGTTACTAAAATTCCCCAAACGTGGGAGTCACTCTTTACCTATTAGACGTTGCGCACAGAAAAATCCAATTGTTGTTGATTCGGACTCATGACGACTTCATGTGTGTCATAGTAGAACTGTGCTCCACAGGGCTTTCAATGACTGATTGTTTGGAAGTAGATCACCAGGCCTTTCTTCTGAGGTGCCTCTGGGTAGACTCAAACCTCCAACCTTTTGGTTCGCAACCAAGCACGTTCACGTCTGTCATGGATTGAATTATATCCCGCAAAAATGTGTGTATCAATTTGGCTGGGCCATGAGTCCCGGTAGTGTGATTTTTCCCATGTGCAGTAAATCCTGCCTCTATGATGTTAATGAGGGAGGATGGGCAGCAGTTGTGTTAGTGAGGCAGGACTCAGTTTATAAGACTGGATTGTGTCCTGAGGCAGGACTCAACTTACAAGACTGGACTGTGTCCTGAGGCAATCTCTTGAGATATAAAAGACAGAAGTGAGCAGTGAGACGGGGACCTCATACCATCAAGAAAGCAGTGCCAGGAGCAGAGCGCGTCCTTTGGACCGGGGTCCCTGTGCAGGGAAGCTTCTAGTTCCAGGGGAACACTGAGGAGAAGGCCGAGAGAGAAAAAAAGCCTTCCCCTGGAGCTGACGCCCTGAATTTGGACTTTTAACTTACCTTACTGTGAGAAAATAAACTTCTCTCCGTTAAAACCATCCACTTGTGGTATTTCTGTTATAGCAGCACGAGGTGACTAAGACACTGTCTGTACCACCCAGGAACTGAAGGCCCTGTTAAAGTACGGTTACTTGGTAAGAGGAGTAACACCCTGCCACTACCTGCTGGTGTCACATGATCCTCTGGAGGGGACCAAAGGAAAGGGACACAAGGTAAGTGTGTGATGACGTGGGCAGGGAGACAGAGCAGGAAACTGCCAGAATGTGGAAACGTGAGAGGTTGGCATGAGGAAGCTGAGAGCCGGAAGCAAAGATGTCAAGGAGGAGTTGTGGCCCTCGTGGGCACAATACAAGCGTCTTGTACCGTCTGCTCTGTGCCTCTGCTCTCAACTGGCTGCCTACTATGGCCTCACATGGCAACCTTAAGTAGCACACAAAGATGAATGAAAGACGAAACAAATTCCTTCATGAATTTTGAAAGACAGTCATGTTTAGGCACATGTATGTAAGTACTGTGTTTTATGTGTCTGTGTGTGTATATTGTGTGTGGGAGGTGTGTACTGATAGGAAGCTGTCAGTTGCATATAAGAGGAAGGAAACAAAATATTTAGAGCTTTTTACTGTTTTCGATTCTAGGAGATAATCTCTAGAGCTACTTGTGACACTTGCGATCTGTATTAGTTTCCTAAGGCTGCCTTAACAAAGTACCACAAACTGGGCGGCTTAAAACAACAAAAATTTATTCTCCCACAGTTCTAGAGGTTAGAAGTCTGACACAAGGGTGTCGGCCGTGTCAATTCCTTCTGGAACTCTGAGGGAGAATCTGTTCATGCTTCTCTCCTAGCTCCTGGTGACGGCTGGCAATCCTTGGCGTTTCTTAGTTTGTAAATACATCACTCCAGTCTCTGCCTCGGTCTTCACATGGTACTCGTCCTGTGTCTGTCTCTGTGTCTCTTCCCCGCTTCTCATTGGAGTAGGACCCACCCCACTCCAGTGTGACCTCATGCTAACTTAACTGATTACATCAGCAAAGACACTATTTCCAAATACGGTCACCTCCACAGGTATTGGAGCCCTGGTGGCGTAGTGGTTAAGAGATTGGTTGCTAACCAAAAGGTGGGCAGTTCAAATCTACCAGCTGCTCCTTGGAAACCCTATGGGGGGCAGTTCTACTCTGTCCCATAGGGTCACGATGAGTTAGAAATCAACTCAACGGCAATGGATTTTTGGTTTTTCACAGGTACTGGGGGTTAGGACTGGAACATATATTTGGGGAGGGGACACAAATCAACCCTTAACAGTGTCTTTGGATAAAATACTTAATGTCTCATCACCTGCTGGGCCTCAGGTCCTTCATGTAAAAAAAAATATGGGGTGATGGAAAAGGAAGGTGTTAGCAGACCTACTTTTAGAACTATCTCAGCAGGCCCTTGAATGACCATCAATCTTGAAATGAACACCCTGGCCTTGCCCTTAGAACATAAGCCCTTAAGGACTATCTCAGTTGTGCATTCGCCCTGCAGAAGACAGCAGCAAACAGCCACACTGGTTCTGAAAATATGGTCTCAGAGTACGTGTAATTCTGAACTCTGAACTTGAGGCTCTAGATTATCATTGAAAGCTTTGGGGCTCTCTTGCTGTGATGTGGTTAATTTAGAAGGTGACTGCTCATGAAGATGCAGGTAGGAAAGTTTGTGAGAACTTCTTATTCTATGTGCTATTTCAACAAGCGCTGGTCATCCTTGATGCAGGGCACCAAGGATGTGAAGAGGAGTAAAACGTGGCTCCCACACTAGCGGGGGAGATGCCTATCAGTCACAGTAAAATATATTCCAATGTGGCACCTCCTACAGTGTGTGAGCAGTGCTCAGTGAAACTGAGAAGGAAGGAATTGTTCTACTGGGCTGCTGGGCACTGGGTGCAAGGGAGTTTGGGAAAAGCTTGTCCATAATTGCCTTTGACCAGTGTTGGAAGGACGGGTGGTCAGGGCTTTGTCAAGTGGATAGTGGAGAAGGGCATTTCAGGCAGAGAGAGGCTTGACAATTTGCTGCATTCTGAAAAAGCCTCCAACAGTCCTGGCTTGCTTGAGTGCAGCTTTGTACAGGCTACGAACTGCTAGCTAATGAATGCGATATGGCTCACCAACATGGCCAGCAGAATGAGTAAAAAAATATTGTACTAAATGTTAGAAAGAAATTGTCTTAGTTATCTCGTGCTGCTATTACAGACCACAAGCAGATGGCTTTAACAAAGAGAAATTTATTATTTCACAGTCTAGGAGGCTAGAAATCCAAATTCAGGGTGCCAGCTCCAGGAGAAGGCTATCTGTCAGCTATTGGGGAAGGTCCTTGTCATCAATCTTCCCTGGTCGAGAAGATTCTCAGAGCAGGGTCCCTGGGTCCAAAAGACATGCTCTTGTTTCTTGGTGGTATGAGGTCCCCATGTCTCTCTGCTTGCTTCTCTTATATCTCAAAAGAGATTGACTTAAGACACAACCTGATTGTAGACTGAGTCCTGCCATTAACACAACTGCCACTAATCCTACCTCATTAACGTCATTGAGGTAGGATTTACAACACATAGGAAAATCACATCAGGTGACAAAATGGCGGACAATCACACGATACTGGGAATCATGGGCTAGCCAACTGGACACACATTTCTCAGGGGGACACAATTCAATCCATAACAGAAATTAAGATATTTCAAAATGAAAAAGTCATCTTTCTGCTTTTCTTAGAGAAAAGCTGAGGTACTCACAGCATTGGGTCCTCCTCCCTGCGTGGAACAACAGGTAGGGCTGAGTAGCAGCCACCCCTTAGACACATGGACATTCTCCATGTCTTCTCAGCCATCACTCCGGTGACGTGCATGTGTCCAGATCCCTGGACCACCTCATCATCTCTGTTACCTGAAGAGCCCACAGATGTGTGAAGTTATTGGCTGTGGTGTAGGTGAGAGTAGACAGAGGTAAGTGGGGCAGGGAAATACTTTGGAAAGGCAGGCATCAGCCAGATTTGGAAAAGCCTTAAATGCCATGTGTGGTCCCTAGTGGTACAAACGGTTGACTCACTTGTCTGCTAACCAAAAGGTTGGCAGTTCAAGTCCACCCAGAGGTGCCTCGGGAGGCCTGGCAATCTACTTCAGAAAAATCAACCATCCACAACCCTATGGAGCACAGTTCCACTCACACACACAGGGTCTTTATGAGTTCGAATCTACTCGATGGCAGCTAGTTACTGGTTAAATCGCATGCTATGAGTTTGGGCTTTAGTCCATGCCCAGTGTGGCCCCTTCAGAGCTGTCCATTTGTGAGCGTGACAGGAACTAAAACAATTCCCAACAGTTAAGGGATAAACGCTCTCTATAAACTGGGCCATTAACGGTTTATTTTACCTCTTCCAGACAAACATTTGCTAAACATACGCAATGTGTCATCAATGTACTGGATGACACACGTGTTTTCAGGTTGTGTTTGGGATATTTTGCAGGAGTAAGAGGCAGGAAGAGTACCAGACCTGATTTAAAAAAAAACAAAAAAAAAAAAAAAAAACACTGTAATTTTTCCAAATAATCAAATTCTTGTTATAATTTTAATATTGTAAGTAAACTTTGGTCCTGACAAGTACTTTTGAGAAACAAATATTTTAACACTTTTCAAAAATGAAGTAGAACAGTTTAAAAGTACTAAAATAATTTAAAATTTAACAATGCACCTCAGATCATTTTTTAAGCTATAAAGAACATTTTGCTTTTAGAACATTAGGGTTATTGTCTCAACTTACTAGGTACTCTTGGCCAATCTGACCTCAAAAAGACATGAGTTACAATGATGATATGGGGAGAAAATTAAGGATGAAACTCACAGTTAGAAAAAAACGCATAAGTTAGAAAAATAGGAATCAAGAGATCAACATCAACTCATTGTTGGTGTGCTATTTGTGTATGATCTCTGGACTCTAATATCAGCTCTCTCCTAGGAAATTAATTTCAACTTGACTTCTCCATACGCAAAATGGAGATTGTCGTTGTTGTTAGCTGCCATGGAGTTGTGTCTTCCCACACACAACAGAGAGAAGCACTGCTGGGTCCTGCACCATCCCCATGACCAGTTGCAGATTGGACCATTGTGATCATTGGCTGATTTTTGGAATGAGATCACCAGGCCCTTCTTCCTACTCTGTCTTAGTCTAGAAGCTCCACTGAAATCTGTTTAACATCATAGCAACATGCAAGCCTCCACAGAAATCAAACTGGCTGAAATAAAAACCTGAGAATTCTACTGCAAAATGAAGATAACACACTCAAAAATACGTCCTCAAAATCTCCACCTTAAACCGCAGTTCTGGCCCAGGATTCTCAGTACTGCCTAGTAAAAGTTTCCGTAATACATATGTTTCAAGCAAAGGAAAAATGACATCTCTGTTATCACTGAGCAGTTGCTGAAGGTGACGCCAGATTTTTCTGAGTGACTTGCTTCATAGAGAAAGAAAAAGATGCAGAAATAAAGGGTGGGGAGACAGAAAAATTGATCATGTGAATGTCTCAAGGTCATTTAGCTAATTATGGTTTACCTATCTGCCCAGCAAACCTACATTGGCCGACTAAGGTATAACTCGTGGGCACCCTCCACAGGTAATTTGAAAAATAAGGCATTTAAGTATCTATGGAATGTTTATTACCAAGCACATACCCTGTAAATAAACTTATTAGAATTATTAAATGGCTAGACATCCCAATTAGAAGTCCCAATACTCAAATACCTGGGTTTTAAAAAGTTGATGGCTTTGGATAATGTCAAGTAACTTTTAGAGAAGTATCTACTGCCTGTGATACATTGCCTTCTATAAAAATGTGAAAGAAATATAGCTTTCCTTTTGTCCAAGAATGAAATACAGTATGTTGAAAATGACTTCAGCCAATTTCAAGAACTGCCATAAATTCCTCCATTTTGTCTCTCTTATTGGACTGTCAACAGTAATAACACTCATATTCAAGATATATTCCTCCCTTGTAGAATTTATCAATTTAGGAGTTTCCCTTTCCCAATTATAGACACAGTGTGGATGAAATAAGGAAGGCAGTTTTCAGGGAAATCAATAAGGAAGGAGTATTCTTTATTTTAGTAAGGCCTCTTCATGAATAACAATGTGATTTTAAATCTACAAAAAAGTCATGAAGAGACAGTAATTTCTACTTTGTGGGAAATATTTTCTTACAGCATAAGGGAGAAAGGAAGCCATTTTATCAGTAACTTCAAACCTTTTACTAGAAGGTATGAATTATTTTTCAGATACAGTTATTTCAGCCCTGTACACCCAAAATCTAAGCTGTGACGGGCCAAAGACTATGTCCATCTTGTCGACCACTGTGCCTTGCATGTACCTGCTACTAATAAATAGTTTTGGATAAATAAATTAATAAAAAAATAATAAATGTAGATAATCTCAACAATGGCCTGATTGATCTTTCTGATACAAACCATGGATTTATCTTTTGTTTTGTTTTTTTAAAGTACTAAAACTATAATGAATATTTTTTCCTCTTCTCTATCCATTGATCCTACCTGGTCTTTGTGTACACCCAATCCAGAAGAAAAACTCTTGCAACCCACTTATCTGGACCCTTGGTGGCACAAGCAGTTCAACATTTGACTGCTAACAAAAAGTGTGGCAGTTCGAACCCACCCAGCAGTTCCCCCGGACAAAGACTTGGCAATCTGCTTCCCTAACGATTATAGCCAAGAGAATCTTTGGGGCAGTTCTACTCTGTCACATAGGGTCACTATGAATCAAAAACAACTTGACAGCACCTAACAACAACAACAGCGACGCGTGAAATATAAAACCTAGGCCATCAGGATTCACAAATTCTATGTTTCAAAATAATTTACAATAGAGAAATAAATTAATTTCCTAGACTTCTAAATATGTTTTATGAGCTGTTCGACTCAAAATTTCCATCCACACCCTAAGCCAAAAACAATCGTGAAGTCATTCCTAATTTCTTAGTTTTTATTCTTTCGGTATAATTTGTCACAAAGATTTATAATTTTTCCACTTGGATTTGCCCCGTCTTCTCCATTTTCACTGCTACCACCCTAGTCATCCATCACTACCATCAACAAACATCTATTGCTCAATACTTCCTGAGAACTCTGTATAGTATATTCTGTTGACCAGTGTCAGCCTGGTTTTGACTCTATTATTGCTTCTGTTATCTCTGATTTTCAATCCACTTCAGTCCATTGCTCTTGCCACACACAGGCTTTGACTTGCCCAAAACCTTGCACAGGTTCCACTTCTTTATAGAATCATCTCAAAATGCCAAACCACTAATGTATCCATTTAGTCAACACATTTTTAATGAAGGGTCAACTATGTAAATACCCTGGCTTGGCAGATATTTCCATAACTAAGCTCAATAAGATATCATTTGTTTATTTGTTTTCATTTGTTTATTATAACTTCCTTTTATTCAAAACCAATAATTTAAGGTAGCTTATATAAAAATGAGATTAAAAACAAAATAAAAATAATAAGGAAAATGGTGTTTAGCTGTACAATGCATGGCTGTACACACGTGATAAAGTCTGGGCACTGATTTGGCTCTGAGATTTTCAGGATCCAAACAGAAACCAAGAAGGAAGATTCACAATACGTGGAAGTATAAACCTGGACAACAACCAAAATCTGTTGCTCAGGAAAAGTGCAACTATTACCATATTGAGAACAGAAATAGATTTTTTCTGAAGGTCCTTATCAAGAGAATATATATACTGTAATAAACAATGTCTTGAACACTCTTACAAAAATGGAGCAGCTGGTTTGATGGGGCTGTTTCCAGTAATACCATTCAGGGGATGAAAAGTGTATAACACAAAAATGCCATCTGATGAAAGCTGTTGAGCCTGGTAACTACATGAAAAAAAAATTCATGTATCTATGGCATAACATGGGTAATGATAGCAATAATAACGACAGCTGCTTGAGCATTTATTATATACTAGGTATAATGTGCATCACTTAACATACATTGTCATTTAACTTTTACCGTGATCTCTTGGAGTAGACATCACGCCATTTCACAAGTCAAATTTTCAGTGTTCAAGGAGTTCAGCCAAGAGCACTCAGTATTGGTCAAGAAAGAAAACATGGCCCCTTAGGACTCCTCCATGCCTGGATCAATCCATCTTCTCTCCCTTAAAGTCACTGCCATCCTGACTTTGTAATGTTATGTATTAGTCTGCCTATTTTAAATTATATTATAAATCAAATCATACAGGACATATTATTTGGTGTCTCGTCACCTTTTACTCAGTATCGTTTGTGGAATTCATCGATGTTGTATATACTTGCAGTTTATTCATTTTCAATGCTTTGGACTTTTTCATTATTTGTACTTTTTAAAAAATCCATTGTACTGTCAGTGGACACCTTGGCTGTTTCCATTTTCTTTTTACCGTTTTGCGTATTGTATTTATAAATATTCTAATGCTTAGCTCAGTGCACATGTACACAAATGCTGTGGTGTATACTCCACCTCCCACCACCTGTCTGTCAGTTTGCGGTACTGTGGTGGTTTGCTTGTTGCTGTGACGCTGGAAGCTATGCCACCGGTATTTCAAACACCGGCAGGGTCACTCATGGTGCACAGGTTTCAGTGGAGCTTCCAGAGTAAGACAGACTAGGAAGAAAGACCTGGTGATCTACTTCCAAAAATTAGTCAACAAAAATCCTATAGATCACAACAAATTTTGTCCAGTTCAGTGTTAGAAAATGAGTCCCCTAGGTCAAAAGGCACTCAAAATACACAGTGACCAAATCGGTGGACTGGAACACAACAACAATCGTGAAGACTGTGGAAGACCGGGCAATGTTTCATTCTGTCAGACACGGGGTCGTCCTGAGTTGGAGACGACTCAACGGCAACGGAACAACATCCAGCACTCACAGTGGAATTGTTGGATCGTAGAAAGGAATAGCTTCGACTCTAGAAGAGTAAGCTACACTGTTGCCCTGTGTGGTTTCCTCTCTTTCTTTCTGCTCATAATTTCATGCTGTGCGTACATTAAAAATACGGTTCAAATGATTCAAAACCATTTCCTAATGAGAAGATCAAAACAAAATAAACCCCCCAAAAGCTTCCTATTAAATACAATGGTTGCAAATAATGACTAACCTTTCTTTGAAAAAGCTCAATGCCCAAAAGAGTAAGAGTGAAGTTTTATTCCATTTTAATTATAAGATATGGTGAATGAGCTACTGCATGCCTATCGCTGCAGACAGGAAGCCCTCTCAAGGGCTCCCTGACTCCACGCATCAGACCAAAGCACTAAAATGTCTTTGAACTTGAATTTTAAGTACCTTGAAACACTGAAATTTTAACTAGCTGTGACAGATAAATTGCTTCATTTTACACCCATAACCATTAGCAGTCAGGATTCTGAGCCCGCAGACTAACACATATGCCGTGAGAAGCTATTATCATCCCAGGAAGAAATATCTCTAAACTGTGGTAAAGTAATATAGAACAGAAAGTGATGCTTTCCACTTTCATAGAATTTATCAGAAAAATTGTCTAACCATTGTCTTACACTGTCCCCCCAGTGCCTCGACAAATGGTTACTAAATTTCAACAGATATTAATTTAATGTATCCCAATCAAGGTGCGAGTAGCTGATTTCCTATGGGAATATTTTAATGCTTGTTTTCATGTATTTGGATAATAACCTAAAAAACTTAGTGGAAACAGTGGTGATGGTTACACAACATGGGGAAAGTTGCTGATGTCACTTGTATGGGTAAACATGGTTGAAATGGTGAATGCTTTGTTATATATATTTCATCACAATAAAAAAAAAAGTTAATGAAGCGCTTTCTGGATCACCTAACTGACCACCTTTCCCTGTGCCTGCACCACTCAGTGTGAGCGCTAGCTTTGCCTTCACTCATACAACAGTATCAGCACCTGTTTGCATTAATGCTGAACTCAGGCTAATGAGAGAAAAGGAGAACTTCATATGCTAATGAGGTTGTCTTAGTCATCTAATACTGCTTTAACAGAAATACCACAAGTGGATGGCTTTAACAAGGAGAAATTTATTTGCTCACAGTCTAGTCGGCTACAAGTCCAAATTCAGGGCATCAGCTCCAGGAGAAGG
>NW_004443954.1:5808484-5809709 GCF_000243295.1 Trichechus manatus latirostris
GCCTACTTTACTGTGAGAAAATAAATTTCTCTTTGTTAAAGCCATCCACTTGTGGTATTTCTGTTGTAGCAGCACCAGATGACTAAGACACACATACATTTTAAATTGATTTCTCGTAAATTCAACTCAATGAAGCCCATCTCATGTTAGAAGATGGATGAAATGTTTATTGCATAATTATGAATAACTTGATTTTAGACATATAGACAACTTAATTGGCCACATCATCACCCATCCCTAAAATTGAGGAACCTAAAAAAGAAGATGGTTGTATAATGAACATTAACTCATCCTTGGCACACAAGCACTTACCAACAGCACTCAAAAAATTGTATCTCCAATTTGTATTTTATATACTAAATATAATGAGGCAGTATAGTATGTGTTTTATTGGTGATGTTGTTGTGTGCTGTCTAATTGATTCTGACTCATAGCACTCTACAGGACAGAGTAGAACTGCCCTGTAGGGTTTCCAAGGAGCAGCTGGTGGATTCGAACTGCTGACCTTTTGGTTAGCAGCCTGGGCTCTTAACCACTTAAATTAAATCTATATGGTATGTTATTCTCTGCTTGAAACTAAAATAACTCACCAACCCATTGCTGTCAAGTCGATTCTGACTCATAGAGACCCTAATGGACAGGGCAGAACTGCCCCATAGGGTTTCCAAGGCTGTAATCTTTACAGAAACAGACTGCCACATCTTTCTCCCAGAGAGCAGATGGTGGGTTTGAACCACCGACCTTTAGGTTAGCAGCCAAGGGCATAACCACTGTGTTACCAGGGCTCCTTTGAAACTAAAACACAGCTTTTAAAGTTACAATTTAAATATCCGGAAGATTAAAAATATTATCCACTTTGAATCTACTTAAGCTTGTCATATTTAGTACAAAGAACAGAACATCTTAGAAATGTAAACGCTTCTGTACTCAATTTATCTCATCCAAACAGCTACCATGGACAAGGTCTGTACTATGCCATTTCTATTTAAAAGAGACACCCAGACTTAACAGCAGACATTATGAGCATCTTGGATCTTTCAAAAGAATATAAAACATAGTCGTTGAACACTTTAAACAAACTGGTCTGTCAGTTGATCTTCATAACAGCTTGTGGGATATGTATTACAAACTGGAGATCATTCACATTTATATTGCTTAAGTGTTATTTGATATTACTTTTTTTTAACAGCCAAGTAATATTATATCTGAAAGAACATCGTCTTTT
>NW_004443954.1:5811618-5813188 GCF_000243295.1 Trichechus manatus latirostris
AATTTTGCTTTACTAATTTTTGTTTTGTTCTTGTTAGAATAAACTCTCATAAATATAAAAAGATAGTTTTCTCTTCTCTCATTAAAGACTGGGAAGTCAGGCCTTGTGTTGGTGATTCTTGGAATTTGCACTATGGGGAAATGTTAGCAGATTTGGCATTTCAGATCAAGTGAGCAACACTGAGGACACACACACAGGTCATGACTACGTGACTTCAGGGTAGAAAGAAGCAGTAGATTTCCCAAAGACAAGGCAAATGGAATGGTGGATGTTCCTATAAATGGTGACTCTGGTTCCAGGTCATTTGAAATGCTGTGGACAGACCTAACTTCCTATAGGAATGGATGCATAGATCCATGTGGAGGCTGGGTCCAAGGTCCAATGTTTCACTGAATTCCCTGGAGGCCAGCTTTGATGTAGAGGAAATGGAGGTTCAGTCCTTAAACAGCTCATGTAGACCTAGACATTGAGAGTCTTCAGCATGACCAGATGAACTGGTGGCCAGAGACCGCCCCCTATTTAAGTCTCAGAATCCTATTACAGTCCAAGATGGGAGGCATGAACCATGAAGTATGAGAAATTATGGACACGGGATTTCTCAACAACCTTGGTCAGTGGGCACTCAGAGATTTATGTAATTTGATTTTAAAAAGAAATAAATGTCCCATCTTGTCTACTGCAAGCACTGGGCGGTAATTTATTTCTATCACACTACGTCAAAGAATTCTGAAAGCAGAGGAGAGCCACTGATGGGAGTTTAAAGTAGGAGAGCAGGTAAATCAGATCTTAATTTTAGCAATATTGTTCTGACAGTAATCAAGATGATGAAAGGTGGGAGGTTAGGAATGGAGGAATCACCATTCAAACAGGACATGTACTCTACCAACAAGCCTGGAAAAGTTTAGGCATCAGGAAGACATCAGTGTAAGGAGAAGTTTTTAAGTCAGGAAATCTTCAAAGAATCCCCAAATCAAAATACAGAGGCAGCTGATTATGCTGATGATAAATAAATCTACACTTAATGCAAGATGTCACTTGGTCTAATGAAGCTAGATATTAATTAGTGGTTGAAGCACACTGCTTGTCCTGTCTTGTGACACAGTCAAGAATTATATGTAACATGGGAGCGTATAGATAAGGAATGGGCTTTAAAACAAACCAGGCCGTCAGGTTGGTTGGCCCTTTTGAGTCAGCAGGGTTCAGGCACTCGACAAGTAACTGTGGATGTTAGAAGCAATCATTTATGCCCACTTCTTGTGTGTTCCATGCCCATTTTCACTCCTCATATTCTCGCAGCTTTGAGCTCTTGACTTGCCAGCCCTCTATCTTGGCTTTGATTTTATTCTACAGGCCTTTGTTTGTTTTAACCCTTTGGTTCCAGGTACGCGGTAAGGATCATTTACCCAGAGTATAATCTCCCCCATTTTAGGCTCAGCCCATTCAAACACAATCCCTGTGTTAAGTCATGTCAACACACCAAACCCTACCCTCAGGATGGAAAGAGAGGAGGAAAGATAGACTCTAAGTCAGTTACTATTCACACAAGGGGAGCTTGGCAGGTGAAAGCAGG
>NW_004443954.1:5814617-5820604 GCF_000243295.1 Trichechus manatus latirostris
AAAAAAACAGGGATATGGTCATTTATTAAGAGCTTCCCAAAATGGAGAAAAAGAAGATAGAAAATCCTATGGAAAAATAGGCTGGAAATGCAAACACAGAACACACACAAAAAGAAATTCAAGTGTCTCTTAGCTATATAAAAATAGGGACAACTCACTCATAATTAGAGAAACGGAAATTAAAAGTATACTGAGATTGGCAAATAGCCAAAAGTCTGACACTATATTCAAATGTTGGGGCCCTCTCAGACATTCCTGGTGGGAATGCAAAGTGATATTACCATTTGGAGGGAAATTTTGGTCTCTAGAAGAAGTACATATTTATTTTACTCTCAGCAAACCCATTTTTAGGAATCTAACCCACCGACACAATGGAAAAATACAAAAATACATATAAACAAGGCTGTTTATTGCAGGATATTTGCAACAGCAAAGACTAGAAACAAATGCAAGTGTTCATTAATAGGGAGACAGTTGGATACATTAAGACATAGCCTCACAATGGAATACTCTGCTGTGAAGAGGTGTTAGGAAGTGGGGGAGTATATCTATATGCCACTGTGGAGTCCAGGGGCAACAGGATCAATTTCTGATTGAGCAGAGGCGAGGGAGCCAGGCTTACCTCGGAGCTCCTTAAGTCTCTCTGAAATCCTGACTCATTGGTGAGGGTATAAAGCAGATAGATGTACAGCTGTCTATAAACCCAGACCTCTGTGCATTCATACATCATATCAATAGGAAAATGTGTAAGCATTCGTTCTATCCTTATGTGAGATCACAAATATCAGATTCAAAGATTTAAGAATGAATAGCTACTAATCCAGATACTGGAGTCCCTGGATGGTACAAGCAATTAACACAGTCTCTGTTAAACTGAAAGGTTGACAGATCAAGTCCACCCAGAGGTGCCTCAAAAGAAAGGCCAGGTGATCTACTTCCGAAAAATCAGCTATTGAAAACTTCATGGAGCACAGTTCTATCTGAAGCACTTGGGGTCACCACGAGTCAGAGCTGACTCGAGGGCAACTGGTGTGGTGTTTTTGGTTTGAATCCGGATTCTTGCCATCTGTGACATCCAAATGTTTGGCATGAGGTAGACCAAACATCTGGGTAATCTGAAGAAAAAAAAAATTCCTCTCCTGGTTGTTTCGGTCTCTAAAGTTCAGTAAAGCGCATAGCAAAAACTGGATGGGAAAGTAGCATGTTACTAACAATGAATCCGAAAACAGATTGTAATTGCCCATAGTACGGCAATCACACTTGAAGTGTGGTTTATGGACCAGCAACATGGCCACCATCTGGGAGCTTGTTAGAAATGCAGAATCTCAGGTCCATCACCAGACATACTGAATCAGAATCTTTATTTTGACTGCCCCCCTCACCGTGATTTACATGCATATTGAAGTTTGAGAAGCATTGCTAGAACATTCACCATTACGACCACCATCGTCATTTACTTAGCACTTAGCATGAGCTTTACACTGGCTAAGGTTTACACGAAGTATCTCACTGCCGCCATGTCAAGAAATCACTATTGTTACTTCCATTTTAGAGGAGAGATAACTGATAAAAAATTTTAGAACTTGGAGAAGTCATATGGCTTGTAAATGATGTAGCTGGGATTTAGACCCTTAGAACCCTAAGGTATGAGTTCTGAATGACAATTTTCTTATCCTCGGAAATCGTCACATGTTGAGTTAGAAACACCATTGGTAGCATGATGTTTGATGATGAAGAATGACTACATAACGGAGACACACAAAGGAAGGGAGGAAAAAAGAAAGAGCATTATCATCTCCACCAAAGAATTTTCAAAGTGAGTTAAGACCAGATTTAAAACAGTGAAGGAGAGCGGAAATGGCAAGGCCAGTGAGAACTGTTAGAAGTCTTTCTTCACTGATTATTCCAACATTAAAAGATTCCGTGTTCCACAGAAATATTTATCTGAGAGAAAAACAAAATTAACATTTCATGTTTCATCTGTTTTGACAAATACAGAATTGCCTTTAGCCTGGCAAAGATTTTCCCTGTTGTCCCAAATGAAAACTGACTAAATGTGACATGAGTTTAGAATTAATCCCCACTGTAGCTAGGATTTGCTACAAAGCAGCTGTTTCTTATTCTGATTTCTTGAGGATCATGCACTGATTATGACAGACTTATTAAATGTCTTCAGGAGGCTATCTGCAAAGCTCTTTTTGGCTGTTTCTGAATAGTTCCTGAATTTTATCACAAAATTTCTGCCTGATTCTCTTGATCTAGGGGTGGTTTACATTAAGTAACTGAGAGATAATAATCAGAAAGAAACTGCATACCTCAAAATCCGAAACAGGGCTATTTTAATCAATGTATTTTAATTTAAATTACTTGTAGCTTATTTTTCAAAGGGAGATTCCAGATTTCTAGCGTTTATAATTCTTCCCCTTTAACCTATTACTTTGAAGTGTGCACAAAACACAGACAGTGGCTACATCTACATGATACAATCACGGGTTAAAAAAGAGAACATTCTGTCAAAGTGACTTCCTGCCACTGTCCAAACCAACTCAGACATCCCAAACAGCTCTGTTCTGTTTCACAAGTTCATCGACAGAGGGCTTTTTAAGCGTCACTCCCTGGGAGCTGGACAATTTCACTGACCTCTACCTCTGGCTCCCAAACCTTTTTCAATTCCTCATTACTAACTTTTTACTTCAAACCCTTTCTTGTTCTCTATCCACTATGAAAGGACCAGTTCCTACTGAGTCAACTCAGAATCATGGCAACCCTATGTGTGTCGAAATAGAACTGTGCTCCGTAGAGTTTTCAATGGCTGGTTTTTCTGGAAGTAGGTCTCCAGGCCTTTCTTCCAATTCCCTCTGGGTAGATTTGAGTCTTCAACCTTTTGCTGATCAGTCAAGTGCATTAACCATTTGCACCACCCAGGGGCTGCACTCACTATGGAGGTTTTAACAATTCAGACAGTCCCTATCTGACTCAGGATGTGGACTCCGGATTGCTTTACATAGTACTGGGGTTTATTCCCTATTTTCATGTCATGGTAGCCCTGATAGCAATCCCCCTAAAAGGACCGAGGAGTTTGTTTTGTCCCTGAAGGCCACTATGCATTCCAGTAGCTTCCCTCTAGTTGGGCTGACCACAACCCCAGTTGGCCTGGCTAGGACCTTTGCCCCTGACTCAGTACATCTGCACACGCACATCTACTCTTCCGAATAGTACAGCCCCAACAGAGGTCAACCAGCCCACTGGAGAATGGGAATTATTTGTTTCAAAGAGTACCTTACAGGTCTGAAAGTTTCCATAATCTAGGGGTGGTATGCTTCGATCCCTGTAGCAGGTTGAACAAGAACAGATCGGGGAACTCAGCTGATGACAGGCAGGTGGTGGGTCTATCTTATTTATTTATTTGCAAATTATTTTTTAAAATTTTTATTGCAGTATAGTTTACATGCAATAAAATACACAAATCTTAAGTTTACATTTTGATGAATTTTGATCAGTTTTGCACCCTTATAACTATCACCCAGTCAACATATAGTACATTTCCATCATCCCATTCAGTTCTCCTGTGCCACCTTCCAGTCAACACCCCACCCTAGAGACAACCGTAGTTCTTAATTTCTATCACTATAGATTAATTTTGCCTGTTACCGAGTTTCATATAAACAGAGTCATATACAATGTAATCACTGGTGTTTCCTTTGCTCAGCATAGTATTTCTGAGATTCATGTATGCTTGTGTGTATCCGTGATTTGTTCTTTTCTTATTGCTGACTACTCTTTCATTGTGTCAACATTCCACAGTTTATCTATTTACCTATTGATGGATATCAGTTACTACTGAGGCAATTTCAACTCATGGCAACCCCATTTGTGTCAGAGTAGAACTGTGCTCCACAGGTTTTCAGTGGCTGATTTTTCAGAAGTAGATCACCAGGACTTTCTTCTGAGGAACCTCTGGGTGGAACCAAACCTGCAACCTTTCAGTTAACAGCCAAGTGCCTTAGGCTGTTTTCAGTTTTTTGGCTATTATGAATGAAACTGCTGTGTACATTCATACGCAAGTCTGTTTGTGGACATTCTGGTTCCATTCCTCTTGAGTGGAATTGTTGTGTCATATGATAGGTGTGGTAGAGTTTACATGCAGTACATATGATAGGTGTATGGTTATCTTTATTAACTGCATAACTGTTTTCCAAAGTGGTTGTATCATTTTATACTTCCACCAGCAATGTCTGAGAGTTCTAGCGCACTTTTTTTTTTGGCCAATACTTGATACGATCAGTCTTTATTTATTTATTTTAGCCATCCTAGTGGTTATATGGAGCCCTGGTGGCATAGTGGTTCAAAGCTACAGCTGCTAACCCAAAGGTAAGCAGTTCAAACGCACCAGCGGCTCCTTGGAAACCCTATGGAGCAGTTCTACTCTGTTCTATAGGGTCGCTGTGAGTTGGAATCAACTCTACAGCAATGCTTTTTTTTTTTGGTGTTGTCGTTTAGTGGGTATGTAGTATTATCTTACATGGTTTTATTTTATATTTCCCTGATAATTAACGATGTAGAGCACTTTTTCATCTACTTATTGGCATTCTTATTCTTATTTTCCGAAGTGTCTTTTTAGGCCATTATTTTAAGCTCTTCAAATTTACTCTCTCATATCACCAAATTGACAGGTATACATTTCTTCCCAGAAGCCAGAAAACTGGAAGGCAACATATATTGCACTGGGGTCATAGATTGCTTACTTGCGGTACATGTCAGATGAGCCCTGAAGGATGAGTGGGAGTCAGCCCAGAAAATAGGAGGGAGAGTGTTCCATTCAGATTGCTGAAAGAGTTGGTGACTACAGGCCAGACGGAAATACCTGTATCCACATTTTACACTATATGGTAGCACCACCCCAACTTGCTACCATAGTCCATTGAAGAAATCGAGTAGGAACTTCAGGGACATCTAGTGGTCCTATAGCAGGACCAACATCCTGTTTGTTATGTAACTGTCTGAGACACCTTCACTGAGTCCAAGAACCATTTTCAGCATCATCAAAGATTATTGCATTTCCTTTCAACTTCAAATAACCTTGGGACCTAATAGATTTCTTCTCTAGAATACTGTCTTAGTCATCTAGTGCTCTCTAACAGAAATACCACAAGTGGATGGCTGTAACAAAGGGAAGTTTACTCTCTCACAGTCCAGTAGGCTGCAAGTCCAAATTCAGGGCATCAGCTCCAGCGGAACACTTTCTCCATCAGCTCTGGAGGAAGGTCCCATGTCATCAACCTTCCCTTGGTCTGGGAGCTTCTCTACGCAGGAACCTCAGGTCCAAAGGATGCGCTCTGCTCCCGGCACTGTTTTCTCGGTGGTATGAGGTTCCCTTGTGTCTCTGATCACTTCTCTCTTTTACATCTCAAAAGAGATTGGCTTAAGACACTAATCTTGTAAACCTCATCAGTATAACTGCCGCTAATCCATCTTATTACATCCTAATGATAGAGTTTACAACACATAAGGAAATCACATCAGGTTACAAAATGGCACACAATCATACAGTACTGGGAATCATGACCCAAGCAAGTTGACAGATTTTTGGGGGGGACATAATTCAATCCACGACAAATACTCTTCACATTGACAAAGTACCAGCTTGATGGTGTGGATAAATTCACTAAGCGGGCAGGCCACATCCCCTGCACTCAGCCCCTGTTTTTACCAATAACTGCCAGCCTATTTATTAATATGATCCTCTACCTGGACTGAATAGTTAATCACAACTCTCAATTATTCTTCAGAATTTAGAAGTCTCTATAGAGATCCTTTCAACTCTATAGTCACCTATACACCACTACAATCCAAAGTGTCAATGATACAGAATACCAGGTACTTAAATTATATTTACATTGCTAACATTCTACAATAGTCAAATAAGTATAACTGTAGAGTCTTGTCTACTGCCATGCTTCATTTCTCTGCACAGAACACACTATACC
>NW_004443954.1:5822657-5823803 GCF_000243295.1 Trichechus manatus latirostris
TTCGTGTTAATACTCAAAGCTATCAACTATATCACTTGTTCAATTTGTCTCAAGTAGTCATTAAAGGTAGTTTTATTTTTTAATGTACAGTTTCTCTTCTTGATCCAGGAAACTAGAGTTTACTTAGATTTTTATCAACGACATTTTCTGGATTAAAATTTTTATTTTTCTTCTATTTTTCTAATATCAAAACAATAGCAGAAAGGCTAAGACAATATTTTACTATTTTGTCTATGCAATGTGAACATTCGCCTTACTATTTAGGTATTTTTAAATTCCTTGCTATTGAACTGAATTTTGTTTAAGCATTTTGATATACTTCCTCACTGTAGAATCAAAATATCTGATTTTTAATAGATTTTTTTTATCTATCTTTACCTGACTGTAGCCATCTATTTCAGTCATTGGATTGGAATGCTGTCTTTACTAAAGTAGGATCCCATGGTTTTCCAGTAGATGAAGCTGATTGTGTGTTTCCCACTTACACGGGAGCTCCACTTTTTGAAATAAATGGATTATGATATTGGTCACCTGAGGGGTTTGGTCTCTTGAGTCCAAACTGAGTCAAATTATATCTGAGTTTGTTGACTGCTAATTTTCCAGGAAAGATTCATTAAGTCACTTACTCTTCCTTAAGTCACTTACTCTTGTTTGACATGGATTTACCAGAAAAAAAAAAAATTCTCTATTCTTTGCTTTAATTATCACAGATGTTGTAGGTATTCTGTTTTGAATTCTTCAAAGAATAAAGTAATCTACAAACAAGAAAGCAACTATATTTTTACTTTTCCAATAAAGATTAGGGAGAAAAAGAGTGAAGGAAAAAAAAAAAGTCTGACTGAAAAGACAAATACATATGAAAATAAAGATAATTCTAAACAGAACTATTCTCACAGATATATAAAATCAAAACTACGTCAATTGATAAGAACATACAAAACACATTTGTACAAGAGCATACATAAAATTTATAATTGGAATGCCATGTCTATTATCTCTGGCCCTGTCTACTATCTCTGGCCCTGTCTACTAATGGGAAAATGTTCTTTGGGGGAGCAATCAGCACAGGCTAGAACTGGTGTCAGAGTATTATCAATGGAACTGGATTCACCTGGTACACCATTGTACAAAATGCTTATTTTAAAT
>NW_004443954.1:5826214-5826991 GCF_000243295.1 Trichechus manatus latirostris
ATGGTCAATTGATGACACATGATCAGTCATGACATGTCACATACACCAGGGCCCAGAATCATACCAAGAACTGCTTTTCAAATGCTGTATAATTCTCTGGTGCAGATGCCATGGACTTGCTCCAAAACTCTAGGGATCTACTTCTGATTTCCTTGCCATAAAGTTCTCATTGCATCTTTTTTCCACCAAAAGATACATCTCATACCATAGAGTCTGCCAGGTTCTATCATCCAAGAGGTAGAGACGACTGAAGAGCGCCGTAGCCTGGACCGGTTACAGAGGCCTTCCCTGCACTTGGTCTCACTAAAAGCTGACCTCTTTCCATGTCAACTAGTCACTGAGTTGGAGTCATATTCCCAAGTACAGAATATGCTGCCTTTAAAACTGAAAATATCTACCAAGCATTATACTTGTAATTCTTAGTAGTAGGAGGTGCAAGATACAGTAACTTGTCCTATGCTTTAGAGGAAATAACCCAGCATGCTCCAGACCAGTGTTGTTGTTAAGTGCCATCTAGTTGGCTATGACTCACAGTAGCCCTGTGTACAACAGAACAAAACAATGCCAGGTCCTGTGCCATCCTCACAATCGTTGCTATGTTTGAACCCATTGTTGCAGCCACTGGGTCAGTCTATCTCATTATAGGTCTTCCTCTTTTGCACTGACCCTCTACTTTACCAAGCACAATGTCCTTCTCCAGGGACTGATCCCTCTGGATAACATGTCCAAAGTATGTGAGATGAAGTCTTGCCATTCTTGCTTCTAAGGAGCATTCTG
>NW_004443954.1:5831524-5861371 GCF_000243295.1 Trichechus manatus latirostris
GAGAGAGAGAGAGCTGAGTGCCTTTGGGCAGGAGGCTAGGTGGTAAAGAGGGGTACCTTGGGGCACTTGCTGGAGGAGCTGAAAGAGCTGTAACACTTGCCGGTGCAGAGCAGAGGCCGGAGGGTGCCTTGTGCAGAGGTTGTACAACATCCCCACCCCACTTTGAGCAGAGCGGCCGGAGCAGCACAGGCCAGGGTAGCGTGGCGTGCTGGTAGCGAGTCAGGGTAGAGGCTCAGGAGATCCTGTGCAGGGGGGTCTTCCCGTTGGTCAGGTGGTCAAGTGAGGCTCAGCGGCAGAACAAAAGCCTCCGGAGCGGTGCAGGCCTCCCACCCCCTTCCCCACAGCATGGTGGTAGCCAGAGGCTTCTGTAATATGAAGATAGCATCTAACCTGAACCGCCGGGCATGGGTAACTTGGTGAAGGGTAAGCGGGTCCCCATTGAGAATCTGTTATTATTTACTGCTTGGTTTTTATAAATAATAACAACAGCTTTCACTTTGCCGACGCTGTGTAAGTCTCCCATGTGTCCAGCTCAATCACGCATGAACACAGCACCCATGGAATGGTTGACGCCAATGGGTATAGTGCCTCATTCCTAGTAGTCTACGTCTGCTTGGAAGTTTGAGGCACGGCCGGTCTGCATGTGCAATGCAGATAAACCCATTGCCATCGAGTCCATTCCGACTCATAGCAACCCTATAGGACAGAGTAGAACTGCCCCGTGGGATTTCCAAGGAGTGGCTGGTGGATTTGAACTGCTGACCTTCTGGTTAGCAGCCGAGCTCTGAATCACTGCGATACCAGAACTCCACAATGCAGGTGGACCAGCCATTACAAGAGTCTCCCACTTCTTCACTGACCCTCTCCTTTACCAAGTATATGTCCTTCTTTAGCAATTGGTCCCTCCTGATGATGTGACCAGGTAAGCGAGACGGCCTCGCCATCCTCACTTCTAAGAAGCATTCTAGCTGTACTTCCTCCAGGACAGATTTGTTCTTCTGGCAGTCCACGGTATATTCAATATTCTTCACCAACACCACAACTCAAATGTATCAATTCTTCTTCTGTCTTCCTTTTTCATTGTCCAGCTTTTGCATGCATATAAGGTGACTGGAAAGATCATGGCTTGGGTCAGGCACACCTTAGTCATCAAAGTGACATCTTTGCTTTTTAAGATTTAAAAGAGATCTTTTGCAGCAGATTTTTCCAGTGCAATACGCAGTTTGGTTTCTTGACTACTGCTTCCATGCAAGTTGATTGTTGATCCAAGTAGAATGAAATCCTTGACAACTTCGATTTCTTCACCGTTTATCGTGATGTTATTTATGGGTCCAGTTGTAAGGATTTTTATTTTCTTCATGTTCAGATGTAATCCATACTGAAGGCTGTATTCTTTGACCTTCATCAGTAAGTGCTTCAAGTTGTCTTCATTTTCAACAAGCAAGGTTGTGTCATCTGCATATTGCAGGTTGTTAATGAGTCTTCCTCTAATCCTGATGCCTCATTCTTTTTTGTATAGCCCACCTTCTCAGATTCTGTGCTCAGCATACAGATTGAGTAAGTAAAGTGAAAGGATACAATCCTGACTCACACCTTTTCCAATTTTAAACCACGTAGTGTCCCTTTGTTCTGTTCAAACAACTGCCTCTTGATCTACGTACTGTAACTGTATTCAGTATATTCCAAAAATTAAGGAAGAACATGGAAGATATTTTAAAAGCTCCAAATCTGACTCTTAGAGAAGACATCTGCAATGTACGAGATGAGAAACACACTGATTGGGATTAAGGGCATATTAAATACTGCGTAAGAAGAGATTAGTGAACTTGAAGACATAGCAATAGAAACTATCCAAAAAGAAATAGAGAAGAAAAGAATTTTAAAAATGAGCAGAGCATGAGTGAGCTGTGGGCCACTTCAGGCAGCATTTATAATATACATGTAATTGAATTAGGGATCCTCACCTGGCCAAGGAAGCCGACAGAGTCAGGACTGAGCAGAGGCAGAAGTCTCTGATGCACACTTGACAAAGCCTCAGCCAGCCTGGCAGGGAGCTCTGGGGTGAGTGTGCCCATCACAGTGTTCTGAGTCAGGACAAAGTCACCAGGGCTTCAGAGCCTGACACAGCTCAGTCACCAGGTACAGGCTGCCCTAGGAAGGGTGTGACTTCAGGTAAGGGATTTCTCTGCAGCTGAGGGAGACCTTCACCAAGTGGACACCTGAGGGGGTCTGCTCACCGCACTCACAGCAGCCAGACAATAGGTCTTTCACTGAAGAGAGATCTGGTGGCATATCTCCATGCCCACCACAAAAACCATGGGCTTTGGTGCCGGACAGCTTGTGTTCAAATCCCATCTCTGCCATTTTAGGTAAGACCTTAAACTTCTCTGTTTCTCCAAATGTATAATGGGGTTGATAAGAACTGGATTTACCTCCTGGGATTGTATGGGAATTCAATGAGTTGACATACGTAAAGCATTAGAAATGAAAGTATCCTGTAAGTGTTTGCTATAGGAGCCCTGGTGGCGTCATGGTTAAGCATTTGTCTGTTAACCAAAAGGTCGGCAGTTTGAATCCACCAGCCGCTCCTTGGAAACCCTATGGGGCAGTTCTACTCCGTCCTGTAGAGTCACTAGGAGTCAGAATCGACTCAAGCAATGGGTTTTGGGTTTGTTATCATACACATTACCTAATTTAATATTCCTGTTAACCCTAGAAAGTAGGTATTCAGATTTTGCAAATCAGAAAACTGATAATTTAAAAGGTCAAGCAATTTGCCTAAAATCACCCAGACAGTACGTGGCATGACCAGAATTTAAACCTGAGTCTGTTTAGGTTCAAAGGTGACTTGTATGATGAAATACTTTTAGAGCTGTTATTATGTTATGTTTTGTTTCCCCCTAAATTATCTATGTAGACGGTAATTCATTTGAGAGCTTTTCATCTCCGGGACTCAGCACCATACCCAGCACACAGTAGGCATTCAATAAATGTTTGCTGACAGGAAGAATGAAGAGCCAATGGTCTCCTTTGTTTGTAGAGACTCACGGGTCTGCCTTGCCTAATCGTTCTATTGTTCTGATTTTGTTCTTTGTTCTAATTGCTCAAGGGCTATACATTCTATTGTACCCTACACAAATCAAATCCTCGAGTAGCATCAGTTGAGATACCAGCATTTCTAAAACATTGCCCTCTCAGACTGCTGAAGAATTTCAAACACAGAATATAACTAAATTTCTCTCTTTTTTGTCTAAAATCCACATCACTATTCCTTTTTATTTTTAATTCAGTAGGTACCATTGGAAGGAGACCTATTACGTATTCATTTTAATACACCTTTTTTATTTGTCATAAGACCAGAAAGGGATTGAAGGCATTTAGTCAGGTAATTACCAATTTCTCTCTCTCCCTCAACCACCATGACTAGAAAGAATATGTGAAAACACCAGGTGTGCTAAATGCAACCTGGAGATTTTATAAACAACACATGTGAAATCCTTTAGCAAGGTGTCACATAATGTGCAGTTAAGTGTTTGAATAAGCTAACGTCGACATAACTATGGTGTTAGAAAGCAAAATTTGGCTTACGTCACTCATTGACGTCACTGTAAAGTCTCCATTAATAAATTCATCAGGGGTTAATGGGAGTCTCATTTGAGTAATGAAGACCAGGATTGTCTTTCCCAGCTGGTTCACTGATCCATCTTAACATTTAAGCAGCAATCAAATTTCCTGGAAAAACAAGGTCCAAAAAAATGGTCTGGCTGAGTGAAATACTGTAGAGGGCATGTGTGATTTTCGTCTGTCCTGGTAACAGCACCATGAGGCCCCCCAGAAAATCCCCATCCCCCACTTTTAGTCTATGTGGGTTGAGTGGAGCTGTGCCCAGAAGTGGACATGGGACTTAGACAAGGTTCAAATAAAGCACCATATACCCCTGGACCTAAGGAGGGCCTCAGGGCTGGGCCTAGGAACCAGATGAAGCAACTGGACTCAATAGCAAGGCTTTTGTTGGCTTTGTTAAAAATAAAAAATTTCTCTTTCTGCTGATGTTTACGATGGCCATCTGGCGCCATCATAAGGGAGCTCACTGTCAGGGAGTATTGGGTCAGCCAGGAATGAAAGCGTGAACCCAGGGGGAGAGGCTTGATGACTCTGTTTGGTCCTTGGATCCAGCTGTACTTCAGGTTCACCCTCGCATTTTTCAATTACATGACCTAATATTTTTTCTTCTGACCTTAAGCCAGTTTGAGTTTTCCACCACATACAATTGAAAGAGTCCTAATATAATAGCTGTTACCCTACAAAAGCATCAGTTTCCATTTTGGTCTTACTACTTGAGTCTTAGATACAGTAAATGTAGCAAATATATTTTCCGAATACTTAAGGTTATTTTCCACACAACCTGAAAGACTAATTGGGAAGTGGTATATTCAGTGGGTTTACTAGGATAACATATTTCAATTAATAGTGTTTCGGAGTCACAAGAAAAATTTATAACCTTTTGTTTTTTAATTACTATGAGATACACACAATTAGACTGATAAATTTAAAATGATAGTAATTAAATAGAAATGACCTTAAATAATTGTGAATTAAAAATCTTTTAAAATTGTGGAGAGAAAGGAGAGATCATTGTACTAGGAAACAGAGATAATTTAATGGTAGAACTGTCATTAAACAATAAATTTAAGTATAAACTTCATAGCAACCTAGATCAAAAGAAAATTAGAAGGGATTTTATAATTTCCATTGTCTGATAAAAGGAAGCTTGCCAGTTATTCAAAAAACACGATCCTTATCAAATTAAAAGAAAAGATTTTGTTCTGAAGCAAAAACTCATTTAGGAGTCCAGGCTTTTGTTAAAGATCTCTTCTTCCTTTGCTTTTCTTTTTCTTTTTTTTTTTTCCATTTATCATGCGAGTTGGTAGCACCTCTCAGGAAATGCTGTGATAACATTTTCATGGCTCTTCTGATGCCTGATGGTTACGAAGAAGAGATCCAGACCAGCTGGTTTGACCTGCAGCTAGGCCAAGGCTGAAGTGAAGCATCTTATCAAGACAATTGAAACAATGTGCTCCAGCTCCCACCGCAGAAAGGTCAGGGAGGTGATGTGCAAATTCGGGATGCTTCTGAGAGGCTTTTAAACAGACTTCTGGGTGGTAAAAGCTGGGCCAAAATGACTTCTTCTTGTCCTCTGGAAACTCAAGCCCAGTGTTTTTGCACAGAGTCTGCGCAAAAGTGGCTCAATTTGACCTCATTACTTCAAAGCCTCTGTTGCACTCTTAAAGGAAAACAGCGCTGCCTCAAGATGAATGTAATGCTGGCTCCGAGCGATCATTTGAGGGTACTTAAACAGTCAGAAGCCATTAATGTTATCCCGAAGTTGGACTGCTAGTCTTGGGAATCTTGAGACTACAGTTCGGTGTCGTTTGCGGGCATCTACAGTTTGGCTCCATTTCCTCTCCTTTCTTCAGTCACAAGTCTCTTGTTTTTAAATTAAGTGCTTCGTCAGACAGTTTATGGGACTTATTGGTCCCTTTCTGATTCTTCCAGAAATCTGTATCTTTCCTCTGTGAGATCCCAACGTAATCACTTTTTCCATATGCATTTAAAGGCCTTTCCTACTTAATCCGTCATTTGTAATTTATATATACCCTCCAGACCTGAATCATTTGGGCTAATTATTAGTCATTTTATCAAAAAAGTCTCCTGAGGTTAGGCATCTTAATTTCAAGGAAGTCCTCGAAAGCACGTGGGAAGCAAAGACAAAATAAAATAATTTAAATTATGTACAATTAACTTTTCTCAAAATAAATCTAAATGTCTGCTTAGAAATTCCAATGTTTTATGTTGGGGGGTACAAATTGTTAAGTGCCAGACTAGTAACAGAAAGCTTAGCAGTTCAAACCCATCTAGAGGCACCTCGAAAGTAAGGCCTGGTGATCTGCTTCTGGGAAGGTACAGCCTTGAAAACCCTATGGAGCAGTTCTACTCTGCACACATGGGGACTCCATGAGTCGGAATTAACTCAACAGCGACTAACAACAGCAACAAATGTTGTACGTAAATGTCGTATGTAAATGTCGTATGTAAATGTCGTATGTAAATGTCGTATGTAAATGTCGTATGTAAATGTCGTATGTAAATGTTGTATGTAAATGTCGTATGTAATACTGCTTCCTAGCGCACTCTTTCAATCTTGGCAGTAAGTTTCATACTATATCGTATTATATCGCAGTGAAAGCATTGTCCCCAAAAGCACACAACTCCACTCCAGGGGTTGGTTTCTGGTATAGCTGCATCATATACTCTGTTTGTCAATGATTTGTGAAAATACATAAAATAACAATAAATAAATGATATTATGTACAACACATATGTATTATCTCATTTTACAGATAAGGAAACTGAGCCCAAGAGAGAGTAGATAAACTGGAAGTGTTTGAACAGATCATCAGTGGCTTTGAAACCTAGGTCTTAGGAGTACAGACATGGGTGTGATATTGATCCAAGGAGCCCCCATCCGACTGGGGAGAAAGACCGATAAGTAAATAATCACCATACAATAGTAAAGGCACTTTGCCACAGAGGTAAATAAAGGTGCCTTGTTGCCTTGTGAGCAAAGACGAGAGTCCCTTAGGGATATGTTTTGTGTCTCCTACTAAATTCTTGAAGCCTGCATCCATGTTTGACGTAAAAGTTTCTACCACAGTGTTTTGCAACTAATGGGGATTCAATAAATATTTGTTCAGTAATTTAATTAATTATTGAATATTTCCAGTCTAACTTTCTAGTAATACTAAATCCAACCCATATCTAAGATGCTGTATTTTGATATTGCAAACCATTTATAGCCCTGCAATCTTATAGATCAAAATCACTTGGAATGTATTGCTTCAATTACTCTATAATTCTCTTTACACCAGTTGTATAAATGCAGCGGTTTCTACAGCGTATCTCCTGCAAGGTCGTCCATCAGGAAACCTGAGCCTGATCCTCAAGGACCTGCTAGCTCTACTCAGAACAGAAGAATCACCTCCTTCTGTCACCATCCTTATCACGCTTTCCTGCCCAGAAAATATCATCGGCCCAGCTCAAGCCACTAGATGTTCTACATGGAAATCCTTTACTTGAAATGTCAGAAACCCATCTGCAACTCGCCAAGTATCAAAGTTAGCAAAATGTTGCTACAAACAAAACAAGACAAGAATTCTTCTCTTCTATTTATTACACTGGGCCTTTAATTATCTGATGATGAGTTAATAAGTAGTTAAGCTCAGAATCTATATTGGTTTACAAGTATCTCTGAGGTAACTATAAACCTCTCTGGCAGAGTCTGTTACCTTTCTACTCAGCATCCATCCCCCTATTCTTTCTTCCTAAAAGGGCTGGATTTTGTTTTGGTGCCCACCTGTCTCCCACGCAGTGCTGTTCCTCAGGAAGATGGCACCATGCCAAGTCCCAGATGGCCTGGTAAGGCTAAGGGCTGTGTGGCATCCCCTGTGGCACGTGACCCAACGGCAGCCAATGACAGGTAATGGAAAGTCCAGCTGGGGTAATTTCCAGAGAAAGTTTTCTCCTAGTAAAGAAGGCCAACCAAAAAACACCACCACCAAACCAGTAGCTGTCGAGTCAATTCTGTCTCATAGCGACTCCATGTGTGTCAGAGTAGAACCTGGCTCCACAGGGTTTTCAAGGCTGTGACCTTTTGGAGGAAGATCACCAGGCCTTTCTTCTTAGCTGCCTCTGGGTGGGTTTAAACTGCCAGTTGTTCCACTAGTAGCTTACCACTGAGCCCTGGTGGCACAGTGGTTAAGAGCTCGGCTGCTAACCAAATTGTGGGCAGTTTGAATCCACCAGCTGCTCCTTGGAAACCCCATGGGGCAGTTCTACTCTGTCCTACAGGGTAGCTATGAGTCGGAATCGACTTGACGGCAATGAGTAATTGTTTTTGTCACCCAGGAACTCAAGAGCAGAGATAGTTCCTCTTGTTCTCCCAGTATTAAATTAAGCTGAATGTAAATCCTTCTCACCCAAGGATAGCGAGAGAAAAAGGTGGCTCTTCATGGCTGAAGGCCCTGAACTAAGTGACCCTGAAGGCTGTTTACCTTAGGACCTCCTGTTATTGGAGATGGAGCCCCTGGGTGGTAGAAACAGTTAACGTGCTCAGTAGCTAACCAAGAGTTTGGAGGTTTGAGTCCACCCAGTGGCAACTTGGAAGAAAGCCCTATCTGCTTCAGAAAAAAACAGCCACTGAGAACCCTATAGAGTTCTATCCTCACATATATGGAGTCATCACGAGTCAGAATCAACTTGAGAGCAACTGGTTATTATGGGAGATAATACCTTTTCTTTGTGTCTAACGTTAAGCCATTTTTAACCGGCATTAAAAACTATAGTAGAAACCTACGGTGGAAAGCATCCTAGCTGAACCTCTGACTTTAATTATAACCCCACCTCTGTCTGTCCCTTGCCTAGTGGTTGTAGTTCGCTAGTCCTGGACGTTAGATGCGTGTTTAGTCTTGTTCTTCTTTCTGCTTGATTTTAGTCCTGGGTTCTTTTAAAAAATGTCTCTTCTTCTTTCCACAAACTTTTATTGGGCACTTACTGTGGGCCAAGCCCTATTCCCAGCCCTGTGGATGCCTAGACACAGTCACAGTCACCCTCTGGGAGAGATGTGGTCCTGCTTGTCATGTTGGAGATAATTGGAGTTAGTATGCACTTTGCGGTCTTGCAAACGGCCCTCTATTGCTGCTGTTTTCACAACTGCAATTACAGTCCACTTTGCTCTTCCATTCCCTGCTCTGCTTTCTTTCCTCTTTCTGTTGCTACTCCTTCTTTCCATCCATTCTTGCACTCGCTTGTTTTTTCCCTTTCCTTTGCTTTGCACAGGCATTTGTGTTTTGCTCTTTTGAGTCTTCCTCCGCTGAGCGCAATGGAATAACTATTGAATCATCCCCTCTGTGTTGGGTGGCATAAACAGTCAAGCGCTTGACTAGTAACTGAAAGGTTGGTGGTTTGAACCCCCCCAAAGACACCTGAGAAGAAAAGTGTGGCAATCTGCTTCTGAAAGCTCACAGCCTTGAAAATCCTATGGAGCACAGCTCTACTCTGATATACAGGATGTCGCCATGAGTTAGAATTGACTCCACGGCAACTGGTTTGGTTTTGGTTACCAGAACCAAAAAACCCAAACCCACTGCCATCGAGTCAATTCCAGCTCACTACAGCCCACTCACAGCAAGCCTATAGGGCAAGGTAAAACTTCTCCATAGGGTTTCCAAGGCTGTAAATCTTTTACGGGAGCAGACTGCCACATCTTTTTCCCGTTGAGTACCAGACAATGTCAGAAAACCCAGATACGCAGAGCCTTTCTAAGAACCCAGCACCAAGTCTGTGCATAGTTCTGCAACAGCAGCCTAAGAAAGAATGCTGAGAGTACAGTATAGGGGTTGAGCACCCAGCCTCTGGATCCTGACTACTTAGATTCAGATTCTAGCTCTTACTAGCTGTGTGGACTTGACTTGCGCTCTGTGCCTCAGTTCCTCAGAAAATGGAGAAGATGATAACTAGTGCTAGTCAGAGGCTGTGACGAGGGAAGTGTATTTATAGATATAAAGTGCTTAGAACACTGCCTGGCCCTTAATCAGTGCTAATGTTCATAGGGTGGTCCTAAGTGTTGAGCCTGCTAACTCCACACTTGCACTGTCAGGTCCTGTACAGCCCTGTCCAGGGGCTCCAGAAGGCTAAGCAGCTGCAGAAGGACATGCATGGAAAGCAAGGAGAGAAGTGAGAATGGCATAGCTCCCGGGTGAGTGCCTCCATTGCCTGATTTGTCCCAGGGTTAACTGGTTTTACAACAAAGTGGCCAGGCCTTGTTCCAGCACCTTCCTCTCTCTAGCAGCTCTTATTACCATTCAGTGCAAAGGCTGAGTCTTCTGGAGCCCACTGCACATTTGCAATCCTGCCTGCAACCTCCCAAGCCTCCTGCAGAGTGCTAGGGAGTGTACAGAAATAGAGAACAGAGGGCTCTTAAGCCCCAAGCCACAACATGAATTCATGTAAGATTAGGTAACAAAAACATACATGTCAGCCATGTCACAGCCTAATCTCTGGTACATACTTCATACAAACGATTCACTCCATGGCATCTAAACTGTCTGATAAAGTTCTATATGCTCATCCTTACAAACTCTCCACAAGAAAAATGAACTGAATTAACTAAGGGCCTCTCCCTCCCAATCCACCCCTCAACTACACACCTTGCTCATGGAACATGTACTTAACATGCCATGAAGGTAAGCCTTCCATTTGCATCTCAGCCTAATGTTTCCTTCCTGCCTTCCTTCTTCCCTCCCTCCCTTCCATCTATCCTCCCTTTTTTCTTTCTCTCCTTCCTTCCTTCTTCCTTCCTGACCAGTTCCAGAAAGGATGTAAATTTAGTCTTTTTTGACAGCACTGTGTCAGGATGTGGGGAAAAGACACACATATACTACTACCAAAAAGATAAATTGGTATAATATCCACATAGGGCCACTACTGAAATCACAAATACACATACCCTTTGACCTAACACTTAGACTTTCAGGAATTTATCCTACAGGCATACTCATAGGACCTAAATGGAAGATGTACAAAGTTATTTATTGCAGCATTATTTATAATAGCCAAAGATTAGAAACAATATAAAGGTCTATTTTTACCAATACATTATAGTCCATCAACCCACTGAAATTTCTACAGCCCAAAAAAGGACGAGAAAATTCATTTATGAATACAAAATTTTCCCCCAAGATACACATGTTCTAAGGTAAAAACATCACAAAGTTTAGTAAAGCAAAAAGAAAGGTTCTATTTGGCATATATTCAAAGAGACAAAAGTGGGAAACAGACAAGCATGCTGCCAGAGCTAATTTCTGCCGGAGTCCAAGGAACAGAACAGAATAAGCAAAAGTGGGAAAATGGACAAGCGTGCTGCCAGAGCCATGTCTGCCTGAGTCCAAGGAACTGTACAGATTCATCAGTATATATATTCACATTAAAAATGGGCAAAACCATTGAAAACTTCACCTTTTCACACATTGGCTGAAAACTGTTAAGTCACCATGATTCTACATTTTGAATCATCTTTCTTAACAGTCATTGGTACAGGTTTCAGTAATGACAGTCAGGAGGGTCTTCATTGGTCCAACAAATCCTACTATTCACGAAATGTTAGTAGAAAAAGATGAGAGTGGAAAGTACGTGGATCTTTTGTGCTCTTTATGATTTGTTTATGTGAAAGTTTCCCTAAAAGATGTTTTCCGAGATTGTCCTAGCTATTGTCTTTATACCTCAGGGCCCAGTTGATGTGTCCTTGTGAGCCCTTGTGAGTCCAGCTCCAGCTGGGTCACATTATAGGACGTGGAATAATGACTCTAATATTATCTCCTAAATCACACATATACACATTTGTACATGCTACCAGCTAAAATATCTTTGGAAGATACAAAAAACTCTTTGGTGGAGGCAATTACATAGTTTGGGAACTGGGTAAAAGGGGGGCTTTCACTATTAATCTGAATTAGTTAAAATTAAGTTTGGCTGCATTTAACAAATAATAAGGGCTTAAACAAGAGATTTATTTCCCTCTTACCTGAAAGAAATCTAGAGATAGGCAATCCAGAGCTAAAGAGACAGCGCCTGAAAGTTATAGGCTCTTTCAAGCTCTCAGCTCCACCCTCTTAGGGTGAGACCTGTGTCCTCATGGTTGAGGATGACTATTAGAACCCAGCATAGGATCTCCTTCCAGGAAGCAGATGGAGGAGGGGAGGAGAAGACCCTTCCTCTTCAGAAGGCCTCCCAGAATTCCTACCCAAAACTCTCACTTACATAGCACTGAGTAAACCTGAAGTATGTGGCCACACCTTTTTTCAGAAGAGGTTCTGGGAAATGTAGTTTTCTGGCTGTTAGTAAGGAAGAGTGTATGTTGGGACTACCAGTCCTTTTGGCCTTTGTAATTTTGAGCCATTTAAATAAATTAAAACTTTAAAAATGAAATAGAAATAAAAATGTTAAAAAATTAAATACAGCCTATAAAGGTATATGCAAGATACATAGATCAAGCCAGTTTTCTTGGGGACTTATCTCTGACCCTGGTCCACAGTTGGTCTGCGGACCCTTGCCCTTTCCTCGGGTCCCTGCCTGTCCGAGGAGGACCCAGGGCTCCTCCAGGGTCTCTCAACCTCTCTTCAAGCTGGTGCTCCCTGGTAACCCCCTCGGTGGAATGGGATTTAGGGAGTATGTATTAGATGCTTGCAACGTTTCCATGAAGTCATAGCTTCACATAATCTTCCAAAGGTCATTTACAGAGTCAAATTTCAGTCCATGAGGTGAATTCAGACCTATTGCTCTTAGAGTATTATTCCAACAAAATGTCCTGATTTTGTTGACAAAAGCAAAAATTTTTGCCATATATCTAGCTACAGCTCACTCATTACCTGGCTTAAGGTTGTCATTGTTAGCTGCCGTCGAGTAGGCCTCTGCCTCTTGGTGACCCCATGTACAGTGAAACTAAATGCTGCTGAGTTCTGCGCCATTCCCATGTTGTGTTGTGGATCAGGAATGTTGTAGTTCACTAGGCCTTTCTTCCTAGTCTGTCTTAGTCTGGAAGTTCCACTGAAACCTGTTCAGCCTTATAGTAACTTGTAAGCCTCTACTGGCGGATGGGTAGTGACTGTGTTTGAGGTCCACTGGCCAGGAATAGAACCCAGGTCTCCCACCTAGAAGATGAGAATTCTGTAACTGAACCACCACTGCCCTAGAAAGCAGTGTTCTGTGTACCTATAATAGGAGAAGAAGAGTTTTGATCAAGCTCTATTTAACATGCTCAGGACGGAGAGTATTTAAGAGAAAATATAGTTAACTCCATCTGGGCATCCCAAATACTAGAGAAGAATAATTTCTATAAGTGTGTATTTATTAATATACTCAACTCTACTCTGTAGGTAGGAGCCAGGGGGAACGCAGTGGTTAGGCACACAGCTGCAAACTGAAATGTTGGCAGTTTGAACCCCCCTAGCTGCTCTGCAGAAGAAAGATGTGGCAGTCTGCTTCTGTAAAGATTACAGCCTTGTTAACTCTATGGGGCAGTTCTGCTCAGTCCTATAGGGTCGCTATGAGTCAGAATTAACGACGGCAGTGGCTTCTGTTTTTATTTTATTTGCTGTAGAAGTTCACTTAATCTCCTTTATTATAATAGTCAAATTCTTAAAGTTTATCATTTAATACTTTATAAATAATTTTATTACTGTAACCAAACACCTCCTCCATGCTTCATTCATTAAAACAGAGTAGATTCATTTTTTTAAATTCCTAGGCAGCACACTTGGCCTCAAGCACCGACAATGTCAGTGGTAAACAATCAATGCTAAAGGCCAACGACTCTCTCCAATAGTAATGATGATGATCAGGGGAATATTTGTTTCATTAAGTGTAATCATCCGCCCACAGATCTTCAGGCCTGGTATTCACTGTTTATATTTCTTAAGTATCCACAAGGCAGGGCTGTTTCGCAGCGTTTGTGGTGTAAGGAACAGTAGAAACAATATCACTTCACACTGGGGCCTATTCTACCTGATTAGCAACCCACGAGCGGTCTGTAGATTATTTAAACCTGGACAACTGAGCTCTGTTGGAGAGAAAGTCTTCTTGTCTCTTTCTCCATTTGCTGTGTAAAAGGGGCTTCCACTGCCCTGCCCAGGAGGGGGCAATATTGGAGTGAAACTTGACTGTGAGATCATTGTAAATCCAAGTCGGTAATTTTGCCTCCCTTGGACTTTGGCACCTGGGCCTGGGGCCTCTTCTCTCCTTCACGTTCCCATGGCGCCCGTCTGCCTGGCAGCCTGGCCTGTGTGGCAGCTGCAGGGCAGACAAGCACATGGAGCCTGCTTTGCACCCCCAGCTCCCACAAACCAGTCTGCGGGGGTGTAGCAGTGACTCCCCCGTTCTACAGTTGAACTCCTATCAAGAGCCCTGAATAAGGCTGACGCTTTGTGGCTGATGTCTACCGGGGAGTCTTAGTTTCTCAGTGCTGCCGTAGCACAAATACTATTTTCTCATGGTTGAAGAGGCTGGAAGTTAGAATTCAGGGTGCCGGCTCCAGGGGAAGGCGCGTTCTCTGTCAGCTCTGGGAGAAGATCCTTGTCTGAGCCTCTGTAGCCCTCCATTTCTCGGTTCCTTGGCCATCTCCACATGGCGTCTGTGGTCCCCAGTTCGTGCTTGCTTGTCTCTGTGTCTACGCTGATCCTTTAACTCAGAAGTGATTAGGTTTAGGGCACACGTGACGCTGACAGCGCCTTGTTAACGTAACAAACGCCGATGTCCAGACAGGGTTACAGCCACAGGGACAGGGCTTAGGACTCCAACACATATTGTGGGGGACACAATTCAATCATAACATGGAGGAAACCCACAGGGGACTCCCAAACCTATCTCCTTCACCCCTAGTTTTACCCATGTTAGTAACTAACACCACCATTCATCCTGTGTCCCAGAAATCTGAGGAACAATCTCTGACGCTTTCTTTTTCCTCTCTCCCACTGCATCCAATCTCTCAGCAAGTCCTGACCATTTTACCTCCAAAATACGTCTGAAATGCATCCACATCCCCGCTCTCCCTGCCGGCAGCATCTCTCACCAGATATTCACGTAGGCTCTTACTGGCCATTCCGCTTGAACGGGTGCTCCCCTCCAAATCTGTCTTCATGCAGCAGCTAGAGTCGTGTTGAAACATGGAAGTCAGATCATGTTACTCTTGCCCTTAAAAGTCTCCAGTGGTCTCCAGTTGAATGTAGACTGAAATCCAAACTACTTCCCATGTCCTACAAGTCTTGCGTGATCCAGCACCGGATCACTGCCCTAATCTCCTCTCATCACTGTTCTCCCCCCTTGATAACCAAGCTCCAAACCCTGAGGGCCTCCGTCCATTCCCAGACCAACCCCTCCTGATTCCTGCCAGAAATGTTTCTACCTCACCTCTTTAAGATGAGCTTAAATATCACTCCCCAGCAAAGCCTTCCTGGACCATCTTATCTTTACTCCTTTCAGCAGATTCCCCCCATTTTCATGTGACCCACAAACTCTGTGTACTTTCTTTACAGTGCTAATAACAATCTATGATTATTATTTTTTATTTGGTTGTTAATGTCTGACTCCAAAGAAAAACAATCATTCTATTTGGTTCACCACCCTATCCCTGGAACCTAGAACGTTTCCCAGCACATAGCAGCTCCCTGACAAATATTTAGGGCTTGAATAACTGCATACATGAGCACAGCTGCCATTAATCTACCTATTTGTGTATCAAAGCATTCTGAGACCCGTGATTTAATATTGGAGCCCTGGTGGTGCCGTGGTTAAGAGCTTGGCTGCTTAAAGAAAAGGTCGGTAGTTTGAATCCACCCGGTGCTCCTTGGAAACCCTACAGGGGAGTTCTACTGGTCCTACATGGTCGCCATGAGTCAGAATCCACTCGACAGAAACAGGGTTTTGGTTTTTGGATTCAGTATTCTCCCTTGGGCAACATGATCAAAAACTTTTATTTGCCACTGGAGCCCCTGACAAAACACCAGGGATGACCCAAGGGGAGCAGTAGCCTACACCAGAATATACGAACATCGCTGGCAAGAATATCAGTACCTCATGGATAAGTATTTAAAAAAAAAAATAGCAGGTCACCCATCTTTGGTGGCCACTTGGAAAGTCGTAAGTAGGCACCATTGCATCACTCAATATGGTGTCAAGCCTGCTCCTAGCTGGGGCTTCTGTACTTGCTAGTCACGCTTCTAGAGACACTCTGCTCCTAGACACCCGCATCACTTCTTTTATTGCCATCGGACAATGCTTCCCTAACCATCCCATCTGAATTACAGCTCCCACACCACCACCACACGTGTCCACAAACATACACACACACGCGCGCGCGCTCTTTCTCTGCTCTATTCCACGCTTATATTTTCCATGGTACTTGTTACAATCCGATATCATGTTGTTGTTAGCTGCTGTTGAGTCGGCTCTGACTCATACAACCCCATGTTCAATAGAACACAACGTTGCCCGGTCCTGCTCCATCTTCACCATTGTTGGTGTGCTTGAGCCCATTGTTGCAGCCACTGTGTATTTTCAGTGTCTTCCAACCTAGGAGGCTCATGTTCTAGCACTAAGTAGGACAGTATTCTGTCGTGAGCCATAGGGTTTTCACTGCTAATTTTCAGAAGTAGATCTCCAGGCCTTTGTTCCCAGTTTGTCCTAATCTGAAAGTTTCACCAAAACTGACCCACTATGGGCCACCCTGCTGGTATTTGAAACACCAATAGCTTAACTTCCAGCATCATAGCAACATGCAGGCCACCACAGTACAGCAAACTGACAGATGGGTGTTAGTGATATGCTATATGTTTTATTTATTCATTTTTTGTCTGTCTCATCGCAAGAATTTTTGTTTGTTTTGCTCACTATTGTATCCCCAGCCCCTAAAATGGTACTTCTTACTCTATGCATTCAATAAATTCAGATAAATAAACAGACAGTGGTGTATTGCAAGAATGAGGAATTACTGTTCATCTTCCTGATGGCTTCAGCTTTATCTACGTGTTGACATTACCTACAAGGTGTCAATATAAACCAAGAGTTGTATGCAATCAAACCAGTTAAAATTTACTGTATTCCCAGGCCTTGGTATAAGGCTGCTCAGGTTGTGCACTGCGTAACTCCGGCGGGTCACCTTCGGGCAGACTCAGCCCTGGAGTTAGACAGTGCACAACCTGCCCTGGGAGGAGCAATTTTTATGTAGTTGTTTGAGGGGAGGGAAAAGGAGAGAGGAAGAAGTGAAGAAGAAGAAGGAAAGAAAGGAAAATGGAGGGAGAATGTGGGAAGAGAGATAGCAGAGTGAGAAAAGAAAGGGTGCAAAGTAGAGTAAGTAAGAGGAGGGAGGGACAGAGAAAGGGAGAAGAAAGTGATCGTTAAAAAGGCCAGGGGAGGAGAATGAGGTTCCCCCACCGTGTTCGTCAAGAATCCACCTATCGTTCTCCAGCGATCCCCCACTGTAATTTACATCTTAAACTTGAAATTCAGCCATTGCTTAGGCCACCCACAGCTTCAGGCCCACTGATATCTAATATATACATATATACATGAATTGTACACAATTTGAATCCCTCCTACACCTAAATTCTAAATTATTTATGGAATGCCTACACTCGACGTTTTAAGATGATCAAGCCAGCAGCTGTATGGACAATAAATGGAGACAGGGAGAAAGTAGTAGCAGAAGGACTGGCTATGAGCTTGTTGGGATAATAGAGGAGGGGGCTGGGGCAGTGATTGACACCTGAGCTGTGTTAATAGCTATGACAGTGAATATGATATATGAAACTGTCTTAGTTATCTAGTGCTGCTGTAACAGAAATACCACAAGTGGGTAGCTTTAACATACAGAAATTTATTCTCTCACTGTTGAGGAGGTTGGAAGTCCCAATTCAGGGCGCTGGCTCTAGGGGCAGGCTTTCTCTTTGTTGGCTCTGGGGGAAGGTCCTTGGTTCCTCGGCCATCTTCATGTGGCATCTATTTTTCCCCATCTCTTGCTTGCTTGTTTAGTCTCTTTTATATCTCAAAAGAGATTGGCTTAAAACACACCCTACACTGATACTATATCATTAACATAACAAAGAAAACCCATTCCCAAATGGGATTATAACCACTACCAAAAAAACAAACCAAACCTGTTGCCGTCAAGTCAATTCCGACTCATAGCGACCCAATAGGAAGGGCAGAACTGCCCCATGGAGTTTCCAAGGAGCGCCTGGTGAATTTGAACTGCCAACCTTTTGGTTAGCAGCCATAGCACTTAACCACTATGCCACCAGGGTTTCCATAACCACTACAGGGGTTAGGACTTACAACACATATTTTTGGAGGACACAATTCAATCCATAACAGAAACCAATAGATGTGGGTGAGGAAATTCCAAGAACTTATAATTACTGAATACAGTCAGAGAAGAAATAAAGTAGGATCCCAAATTTAGAAGTCCTGGAACCTGAACAACACTGGATCTACTGTTATAAAAGTGATATTTGAATAGGAGATTCTGTATGGGGGCAATTGAATGGAAGTCATAAAATTAGTTTTGAAATACGTTTAGAAGAAATGAATCCTTTGAAATTTGAAGCAAGTCCTATAGAATGGAGAGAGTTATTAATACAACATAATATAAAGATATACTCATATTTAATTTCTCCTCATTTTACCCTCAATCCTGTGAGGATAACTCAGTTTTGTGAGAAAAAAAACTTGAATCTAGACTATCTCGATTTTCGATTCTTTCCTAATGAGGTTACACAGACAAAATAGCGAAATACAAAAATTTGAGCATAATTGGGAAAGGAAATTTGTAAACTAAACATTAGCAGTTTCTAAAAATGTTTAAAGAAGGAAAAGAAATAAATTACACATATTTTCTTTGGCTGATAGCCCCAAAATTGCACTTCAAGCTTCATAGGAAATCAAGTAGAGAAAAACCTGGCAAAAGTGAAAATAAAACAAGTATTGGGAAAATTTTCAGTAGTTATACAGCTTGGTTAGAAATAAAAAGCTAAGGAGGAAAAGTAGCATTTTATAAGAACTATAATAGCAGGAGAAAAGACCTGGCTATCTGTTTCCACAAAGATTACAGCCTGGGAAACTCTATGGGGCGGTTCCATTCAGTCCTATAGGGTCGCTATGAGTCAGAATCAACTTTACAGCAGACAACAACAACATAATAGTAATAAAACTTTATTTCATTTATTTTAAAGAAACAGTTTAAGAAATTTAGACTTGACTGATCTGCAAATAGAAAACCACACGTGCTTATCACTTCCTGCTAGTAAATTTTAATCCAGCTTCGCCACTTAGGTATAACCATGGGACACTGGGCAATAATAGTATCAACCTCAAAGGTTATACCGAAAATTAAGTGAAATAATCCATGTGAAGGGCTTAGCACAGTGTTTTCCATAGAAATAAGTGCTCCAGTATATCATTAATATTCCAACTTTTGCTCATTCTAAAGTGAGATCTTGTCCTTGCTAAAAAACTAGATACTCAAAAAAGAGAACCTACAGACAGGGAAAAAAATTTTGGCTATTACACATCAGACAAAGGTCTAATCTCTAAAATCTACAAGAAAATCCAACACCTCTAAAATAAAAAGACAAATAATACTATTAAAAAAATGGGCAAAGGAAATGAACACTTCACCAAAGAAGACATTCGAGTGGCCAACAGACACATGAGGAAATGCTCGAGATCACTTGCCATTAGAGAAATGCAAATCAAAACCACAATGAGATACCATCTCACCCCGGCATTACTGGCACAAATTTAAAAAAAAAAAAAAAACAGGAAATAACAAACGTTAGAGAGGCTGCGGGAAGTAAGAACTCTTATGCACTGCTGGTGAGGATGCAAAATGATACAACCAGTTTGGAAAACAATATGGCACTTCCTTAGAAAGCTAGAAATAGAAATACCATATGATCCAGCAATCCCACACCTAGGAATATATCCTAGAGAAATAAGAGTTGTCACACGAATAGACATGTGCATACCCATATTCATTGCAGCATTGTTCACAATAGCAAAAAGATGGAAACAACCTAGATGCCCATCAACAGATGAATGGATAAACAAACTATGGTACTTATACACAATGGAGTATTACACAATGATAAAGAACCGTGATGAATCTTTGAAGCATCTCATAACATGGATGAATCTGGAGGGCATATGCTCAGTGAAATAAGTCAATCACAAAAGGACAAATATTGTATGAAACAACTACTGTAAAAACTCATGAAAAGGTTTACACACAAAAAGAAACAGTCCTTGATGGTTACCAGGGAGGGGAGGGGTGGGAATGGAAAAATACTAAATAGACTATGGCTAATTGGTAACTTCGGTGAAGGGTAAGACAGGACACAATACTGGGGAAGCCAGTATAGCTTGTACAAATCAAGGTCGTGGAAGCTCCATAGACACATCCAAACTCCCTGAGGGACTGAATTACTGGGCTGAGGGCTGTGGGGACCATGGTCTCAGGGAACATCTAGCTCAGTTGCCATAACATAGTTTATAAAGAAAATGTTCTACATTCTACCTTGGTGAGTACGGTCTGGGGTCCTAAAAGCCTGTGAGCAGCCATCTAAGATACTCCACTGGTCTCACCCCTTCAGGAGCAAGGGAGAATGAAAAGAACAGCATACAAGGAAAAGATTAGTCCAAAGGACTAATGGACCACAGCTACCAAGGCCTCCACCGGACTGAGTCTAGTACAGCTAGATGGTGCCCGGCTACCACCACTTACTGCTCTGACTGGAATCACAACAGAGGGTCCTGGACAGAGCTGGAGAAGGATGTAGAACAAAACTCTAACCTACAAAAAAAAAGACCAGATTTACTGGCCTGACAGACTGGAGAAACCCCGAGAGTATGGCCCCCAGACACCGTTTTAGCTCAGTGGTGAAGTCACTTCTGAGGTTCACCGCTCAGCTGGGGATTGGACAGCCCCATGAAACAAAACAGGACTAACGAGGCACAGCAGTCCAGGGACAAGGACTAGAAGGCAGGAGGGGACAGGAAAGCTGGTGCTCGGGAACCCAAGGTCAAGAAGGGAGAGTGTTGACATGTCTTGGGGTTGTTAACCAATGTCATAAGACAGTATGTGTACTAACTGTTTGATGAGAAATTATTTTCTGTAAACTTTCATTTAAAGTACAATTAATAAAAATAAATAAAAATTACAACCTATTTAAAAAAAAAAAAAAAGACTAGATACTCACTTTTGCTTGACTTCATTCGTTGTTCATTTAGGTTCTGGGCAAATACCCTGCCAGCTCTATAGCCAAGGGCAAGATTAAGTGTGTAGCTCCCAGCCCAGTCCCCAATGGCTCTGAGGCATTTATCAAGGTAGTTTTATTCTTCTAGGATAGGATACGTTGCTCCTCATTTTCTGAAACACTGAGCCAAATATTTGAAACATTTCAGTCTATATTATAGTAAGTACTACCTTTCTCTTTCTGGGGAGTCCCAGGGTGGTACAAATGGTTAACACATTTGGCTGCTAACCAAAAGGTTAGAGGGTCCAGTCTACCCAGAGGTGCCTCGGAAGAAAAGCCTGGTGATCTACTTCCAAAAAACGAGCCACTGAAAACCATATGGAGCTGATTCTACTCTGACACACATAGGGTCGCCATGCATTGGAGATAAGTCAGCAGCAACTTATTTTTTTCCCTGTTTGTGGATGACATCTGTCAGGAGGCAGTAAACCTTCTCAGTCTCCAGCTCTTCTGCCTCACCCACCCACATCCCCAACTTTATACCTTATTATTTTCTGGGAACTTCATTTTTCCAATGGATATGGAAGTATTGGGTGCTATGGTGGCCAGTGATAATAATGGAGTCCCTGGATGGTGCAAACAGTTAAATGCTTGACTACTAGCCGTAAGGTTGGTGGTTAGAACCCACCCAGAGGCACCTTGGAAGACAAGCCTGGCGATCTCCTTCCCAAAGGTCACAGCCTTGAAAACCCTATAGAGTAGTTCTACTCTGCACACCTGGGGTCGCCATGAGCCGGAATCAACTCTACAGCAACTAACAACAAACAACCAGCATTAATACTGTGTGCCAGGCCATGTTCTAAGTATTTTACATGTGAAAACCTCACTTAATCCTCACACCAACTCTATAAGGTAGATTCTAATAGTCTCTTCATTTTACCTATGAGGAAACTACGCCAATGTTAGGTAAACTTACTGTGGCAGTAGGTAAGTAGCAGCGGCAGACTGGAATTGGGCAGTCTGGTTCTAAAGGCCACAGTCTTAACTACTACCGTAGAGAGAATATTTCAGCATCTGAGTGGCAAAGCAATGTCAGCCAGTTGTACTGTGTGCCCCTGGCGTACAGCCTGCAGACCCTGTGGAGCCTGCAGACCCTGTGGAGAGCCTGGAGGAGGGCCATGCCTCTCGCCTTCTTCCAGGGTAGGTAAAGCACAGGAGGTCACCGACTACTTTTCTCAATCTTATCCTCTCAGCCTTAATGTCAGAGAAAATTTCTCCTAGGCCTTCTCCACATATTTCTGGGTTGGATCCTGGGGTTTTCTCTAGAAAATTGGAGAATGGGCCTCTTCTTTAGTCCTCGAGAGCTATCATTTTCAATATTGCTGCTTCTGCTACACAGCAGCTTCACAAACTCTTGCTGTGCTCCCACCCCTGCCATGAAGGTGCTATAATATGATAAGCACACAGCACAGAGACCCTTACCACAGCTCTAAGGCCAGAACTGGGGCTCTGGGTACAGTTGTGCAGGTAGAGTACTCCATGATCCAAGAGGGCCCCGTATGCATTGTTGACATAGATACAACATATTTATTGCAACAACTTTTCAGCAGATGGCCGTGAAGTGTTTTATTCTAACAAAATTAGTATATTATCACAATTTTCTGACAGACAGAAGTAGTCCCTTGAGGAAGGAGAGGCCCTCACTCAATTTTTTGAGAAGACATTGTGTGGGCTACTGATGGCCTCAGCCAATGTCTGCTGTGTTCGGGCAGGCTTGGCCTAAGCTCCACCTACCTCCAAACAGCCCACAAACCTGGTCCATTGCCACCCACCCCACTTAACTAAACAAGCTAATTCCCTCTCCAAGCCCTCAAGCTAAAATTCTCAAAGAGAAGAAGTGATCTTCAAAGAAACTCTACTTCTACCTGGCCCTGAAATACAACAAGGCTCTTAACTATCCCCTTAACACAAAAATCTGCTTGCTACTTCCTTGAAGAAAGAGGGATTGGTAAAAGAAATATTTTCATTATTCAATTTTCCCAGTTAAGTATAGAACAAGGAAAAAAAGGACCCTACTTAACTCCCTCCACCCCTAAGGAATCCCCTTATCGGATTAATATCTACAACGTCCTTAGTCTTTTAAAGAGGAGGAGTCCAAAAAAGTTCCTATTGACTGAGTGAAAGGCGAAATAGATAAGGATGCAAACAGGGTAGATCACTCAACTTTTTAAATGAGCTTGCAATTACCAGAGGGGTAGGGGGAACATCTGGGAGGCATCATGGTGGGGTGGGGATACAGGGGACAAGTTAGAGAGATACTTGAGCTTCTACATTGAGGTATAGAAATTTGGGGAAAGCGGAAAATGTCTAAATAGGATTTTTAGAAAGTTTTGCTGTGCTCTGTGCTATGCAACCCTCTCCTCAATTTCCTTAAAAGAACTTCAGAAAAGACATTCATTATTTTGAAAGGCATTTGGGGGCTGGATTCGTGTTTCTTTTAGAATGTGACACTGTGCTGAGATGAACTTAAGCAGGAGAAAGAAGACCCAGAAATATTTGTGTTATGTTAGCTTTTGGTGTTGTGTTAGTTTTTCCTGTATCTTTGCTGTTCAATCTTTCCCAAGTGTGGTTACTTAAAATACTAGTTTCTAGACGCGTGAATAGCTGACAGCAAAGGAAAGCCGTGGTTAAATGAACGTGGGAGATCCTTCTCTTGCCTTCTCTTAGAGACTCCGCTGTTCCTCTGAGCATAGTAAAGGTGTGAAGACGTTCTAAAGAATGCCTAATTACTATCCTGCAGTGTGCCATGGCATATATATTTGGGAAATGTAATAGATACCTTAGTGGAAATTAAAAATGGCTATCTCGGGGACTACTAGCCTGACACCACCTAAAACTGTCGTCGTTGTTGTTGTTAGGTGTCGTGGAGTCGATTACAACTCATAGCGACCCTGTGTATGTACAACAGAAGGAAGCACTGCCCGGTCCTGCGCCATGCTCACAATCGTTGTTATGCTTGAGCCCCTTATTGAAGCCACTGTGTCAGTGCATCTTGAGAGTCCAAAACTGGAAGACGTAAATTTTTAGTGTGGAGATAATGTATTTTTTTTTAAATAATACGACCAAAGATGGGTGATGCGAATTCAAACGCCACAGCAAACCAAGCACAGGGGAGTTCGAGAAATTTCAAAACAACAATTGGATCGAAGAGTAGGAAACAGTAGGGAATTCACGTAAATTCAGACGGATTTGGTTTCACCTGCAGGCAATTTTAAATTCTCTCTGAATCTCTAGTAATCGTATATAAAGTCATCAGACTTGTTTCATTTCAGTTAGTAGAGATACTGTCTCAAATGTGCTTCCTAAAAATTATAGTCGTGCAAACGGTTCCGTGGGTCAGCATTCTAGCCAAGGCGGCAAGTTTTAATAAATGTCATTTGTTGGTAATGAGGCATTGCCCTTGGCATCGTTAATTTTGCATTTTCTGTGATGAGCATGATTTATTCAGTTTCTGAAGAATTACCCCCAATTCACCTATCAACCAAATGGTTGAGTGTCACCTAAAATGCATTTATTTAGAAGATAAAGGAAGGAGGAGGGGAAGGATAATGACCTTAGGGTTATGGACAACATTTAAGTTCATTTAAATCAATGGCTCCGGTTTATTTTCCTTCCCGACTGTGGGCTCGATCAGGTTTCATCACATCAGGCACCTGCATCTCTCGGTTTGTTTGCTTTCCTCCCCGTGACTGCAGTTCAGAAACAGCACTCCTAGTGAGTAACAACAGAGGGGGGGGCGGTGGGGAAAACCCGCCGCAGGAAATCCGCACTCTGTTTCTCAAAATTAAATTTGAATAAATATAAAATGTCACAATCTGAATGTGGGATAGTTAGCTATTCTATAAACTTTACAACAGAAAGTAAATGTACCGGAGAAGGTGTGTCTAGATCATTTGTTTCGCATGGAATCACTATTGGTTTAATTTTAAAAATAAATGATCACCAGACTTAGGAAACTTTGGTGGCGTCCTGGTTAAATGCTACAGCTGCTAACCAAAAGGTTGGCAGTTTGAATCCACCAGGTGCTCCTTGGAAACTCTATGGGGCAGTTCTACTCTGTCCTATAGGGTCACTATGAGTCGGAATCAACTCAATGGCAATGAGTTGTTTTTTTTTTTTTTTTTTAACGAGTTATACTTGACTCATCTCAAATTGGTAGCTGAAATCTGTCACCATCTCATTTCCTGACTTTTTTTCCCCAGACATTTTAATGATTTACTAAAATGCTCATTGCATACAGTTGAATGGGAGAAAACTCCCGAATGAAGCTGTGTGTAGTGTCTTTTTTCTTTCTTTTTTTTTTCTAATTGTTGTAAAAATACACATAACACAACCTTTTAAATTGGCATTTTTCCTGTTTATTCCTTGGGATTTAGTTTCCGAGGATGATTTTGAATAGTTGGTTAGATTAATGTAACTCCCTTTTTTTTTTTTTTTTTAACAACCATGTAGTTATGCAGTTGAAGACGCTTCTATGGATTTTAAGTTTTTACACAGTGAGAATGCCTTCTTCAGGAAGAAATCCCCATGGAGCTTATGGGTAACTATCTGGTGATGTCCATCAGCATGAACAGAACATCCTAACAATTCTGGTCTTAGAAACTGTGCATTTTGGAATGTGCTGAGTTTTGCTTTTCACAGATAGTGTTCAAACCAGGCTGGGAACACATCCCATTAATCATCTCTGTGTTCTTCAGAGACACACAGGGAAGGTGGAGATGGAGAGGAGCTACAGTCTCAGGACCTTGCTTGGTGCCTGGTCCACAGCGGGCAACGGGTGGATATTTCCTGAATTGATTTGAAACTTAATGATATAATATTATCACATATATTAGAATCAAGAAAAGCAATTGTGACCAAGCCCTCTCATTTGATCAATGGGAAACTAAGGCAGTGAGCAAGATCAAAGTTACTAACACGGCATTTAGAAGTTTTCCAACGTGATCTTCACTTGCCTTTTCATCTTTAAGAGTTGTGGAATCTCAGGGAGGGAACCAGGCTGATGTTAGAAACAGCCTATGATGCACGAATCTCCTTTATAGTATGCTCCTCAAATAACACCCCAGACTCTCTTGAACATGTTCAGGTGGAGACTATTCACATGTACAGCAGCCCATTATGACTTCTGAACAGCTATGACTTTTCTCTATATGGAATCAAGTCTACCTTCCAATAGCTTCTACCCATGGTCCTTGTTCTGCTATCTGATGCTAAACAAAATGAGCAATACCTTGTTTGCATATGTCAGTCTTTCAAATTGTGAAAAGCTTTTTATTTATTATTATTTCAGCTCAGTAAACAAGCATTTATTGAGTTCCTAATGTTTGCTGGGCACTGTTAGGTGCTGGAACATTAGAAGCAGAAGGCCAAGCATCCACAATTCCTTCAATAATTCTTCATGGACCAAAGTCCATAACCAAAAAAAAATATTTTCAATTTCCATCAAAATGCAGTGAAGCCATTACCAATGAGAAGGTCTAGCCCTCGTTAAGGATGTACCTCATTTTCTGGGTAGGATATTCCTGCTTTGAGTCCTTGGGTTTACAGCATAGACTGTGAAAAATTACTGAATCTGGAAGTTTTTCACATCTCTAGTGAGCAGCTGATGGTAATAACTAGTGCTTCTATTCTTGAGAATCTTTTCTCTACTTTTCCCAGAGTGTCTTCTTCATCCTTTTAGTCTTCTTTAGACCAGAGCACAGGACAGAGAATTGTCTGGATTTTCTTCATTCACCTTCTTTGTCTGATAAAGCGTTTTTGGAGGGACAGGGGGGAGATTAAAGACCATGCCAGAATATTTTGTTCTTTTCCAAAGTTTATGCCATGGAATTTTATCTACTTCCTTATTGGCTTGGTGTTGGTATTCCACCCCCCTGTGGTATTCTCCTTTTGTTTGTTAGGGGAAAGTCATCCTATGTGGTATTGGAGGAGGGTTTGTTAGTGATTTCGTTTTATGTTGCTGTCTTTACTCAGAAGCCTGAGTAAAGGTTTTGGCTACAATACACTACATGCATTTCTTACTAACTCCACATTCTGCAAAATCAAACTTAGAATAAAAAGGCAATGGAGAAAATAAGATTTCCTATAGATCACTCAAAACTTAGGCAAGTTTGTGATCAGAGTACTAAGACAACAACAACCTAGTAAGAATTCTAGCACAATTAAAAGACATGCTGAGTTCCAAAGATAAAAAGTAAGATAAAGAAAAATAAGGAAAGGTTGAAGCTGCTGAGTTCCAGACACCAGGACAATATTCTCTCATATGGAGAGAACCACACAAGGACTTCTAAGACAGAGCACGTGGCCCAGCTGAGCTGCGAAGGAGGCTATGAGGTATGAGGACGTCCCATGCAGTATTGAATTCCTCTGCAGCTTGCATTCAGCATTTTCATGTATTTTGTGTTTAGTTGCTATTACTTGATAACGTAAAACATAAAACATACGGAAAATTCCATGTAAAGTAACGCAACTTCCTCAGTATAGCGCATCATCCCCCTATTCACCTATCGGTAGGAGCTAACTTGGATTACTGAACGACATATTATAGAAAACAGACTGTAGCTATGCAAATATCATGTTTCCTGAGAAGATAATTTCAGAAGAAGCTCTTATCTGTATATTAACCTATAAAAATGGTGCTATGTCACAGATTGAGAAATGAAAACAATGAAGGGCAGAAAAATAATGAATACAATAGTTACTAAACATGCATAAATTTTTATTAAATATTTAAAGATTGGGAATAATCCAGACATCCAACAGGAAAGAATTTGATACGTTATGGTACATCAATTCACTGGAATGTAACATGGACATGAGCAAAGATTTATAAGTACATGTATTGTCATGGGAAGATATTTGACTAATATGTAAAAAAATATATAATATGCATAACTCTGTATGTGCAGATATACACCACAATATTAGCTATGATTATCTCAGTGTGGTAGGGTCACAGGTGATTTTTATTTTGTTTTTCCCTTATTTGTATTTTTTCTATAATAAACTTATATTACTCTTACAATAAGATGACAGGAAATTTGTATTAAACTTCACACCTGAAAATGTTTTCTCTCTCACAGTATTTTATAGCAAGGAACAGTAAACACTATAATCTCAAAACCATAGGAAGTTAGTTTTAAAGAATTTCTTCCATTCAGATTTAGGCAGCTGGTGGGGCTTGTGATGTGTGGACTGGAGATGAAATGTAGTTCTGGGTCTGGAGAGGTTATCCCAACATTCCCTGAAAGGTCTGGTGGATTCAATCTGTTTCAACATCCTAGGCTTAACAACAAACTTCATTTTCAGAGACCATCCATCTCTTGCGGAAACAATATTTCCTCAGAGGCACACGTAGTTGCAACACAATCCACGAGTCTTTACTGGGGGAAGGAAAGAATGATTACAACAACAGGAAAGCAGGTTAATGCTACATCGTGAATCAAGCCACAAAAAAGAAAGTATTTTCTTGCACTTGCAAATATGGTCACTTAGAGTGTGGGCCATCAAGGAACAGGGAAGATTCTGTTGGCTTTCCCTGGTTTCTGAGACCCAGAAAGGAGGGCTGAACCCCAAGGGGTCTGACACAGTATGGTTCTTCCTGCCAGTAACATCAGCTTCATCCTGAGACAATGCCTTAACTCCTCTGGGCCTCAGCTTCCCTAGTTGCAAAATGTTTGAGATGATCTCAGAGGTTCTCCTCTGGCTCTAAAATTCTATGACATAGTAACTTAAGGGAATTCAACGAATATTCATTGAGGACCTATTTTGTATAAGGCATTGTGCTAGATGCTTCGAAGGGTGGAAAGTTGAGTAATTTGTGGTCCCTGCCCTCACGAAGCTTACCATCTGATAGGAGATACAGATATACGGATACTATACAGTAATACAGATAATTAAGGCAAAGAAATTGCCCCTAGCACAGAGTATATACAATGCCCTGAAAGCTGGAACAGTGTTGTTTCACTGTTCACAGAACAGCACTGCCTCCCTCAGAGGTTTGTAAGTGTTCGCCTAGTCTGTCTTCTTTAGCCCCGTTCAATTGTTTGGCCATCTGTTTCTCTAAACTATGAACAGATTCCTTTTGGGGACCCCACACTGAAACTGCAACAAACCAAGAAAAATAGAAATCTGTTTTGCTGGAAACACTAATGAAACTTACTCCAATGAAATAGAATAAAATCTCAATGATTCAGACCAAGGAGGGTAAGATTAAGAATTAACATAAAGTCAGTTATAGGATATTGACCTTATCTGAGCTTAATGAACTCAAATTTTCCTTTCAAGTATATACAGAAGCATTGTCTGAAAATCTTTACAAGATGTGCTTTTATAGAATATAAAATTTGAAAGGCTATAGGTATCTATTTCAATCTTCTCAGTGTACAGATGGGAAAACTCTTACAAACCGGATATTTGAGGACCCAAGGAGAGGAATGATTTGAAATAACACAGCAAATTTTTTTTTTTTAATGAGTTTGGAATTTCTAGAAAATGGCTTGTTCTCCAATGATTCTTCCTATAATCTCGTTCAGTCTATTAATTTGAACTCTATGTATATGAGAGAAGTTTGGTAGCAAAAGTAATCTTTCATTCATTCATGCCCTTTCCATTAATCTTGGCTTCACCCAGGTAATTTCTTGGCTTTATCTTTAATATGGAGTGTATTTAAGGAGGAAGAAAAATCAACAAATGTTCACCATCCATGCAGTATGCTTCCAGGACAGAGGGCTGACCTCCGCTTTAACAGATTCGATAACTATCTATTAGACATAATTTGAGAAGTGCTGAAAAGGCATTTTATCCCCCAAAATCTTTCCCCTGCTGGACTGCTAAGGCTAAATTACATCATTATAATCCATCCCTTTGGAATATAATTTTGTGTCACCAGATCTCATGTGTAAGAGGTAACACATTAAAACTTTTATTA
>NW_004443954.1:5861770-5863076 GCF_000243295.1 Trichechus manatus latirostris
GGAAGGAAAAAAAAAAGGCATAGAGCAAGGACTGTTGTCTGGGGAGGAGATTAGTCTATGCTACAATTTTTCAAATGCCAGTTGTATTCAGGGATGCAAAAGAAGGAAGATAAATGGTTCCTACTCTCACCAGTTGCCACTGAGTTAACATGACTCATCACGACTCCACATGTGTCAGAGTAGAACTCTGATCTATAGGCTTTTCAGTGGCTGATTTTTCCAAAGTAGATCTCCAGGCCTTTCTTCTGAGTCACTGCTGGGTGTACTTGAATCTCTAACCTTTCGATTGACAACCAAGTAGGTTAACATTTGCACCACACAGGGACTCCTGAGCCCTACTCTAGTTGGCAAAAAAGAACATTCAAAATAGCACAATACAAGCCTATATAACATCCAAAGCCGGATTGTTTTTGGACTACACTTGTTATAATAAAGAGAAAACTCACTATGGGTGGTTAGGCAAGAGTCTGGAGAAGTAGAGTCTTCAACTGAGCTTTGAAAGATCTGGATAAGTAGGAGCAAGTATAGTATATAATCAGGGCAGATTTTATCCAAAAAGAAAGTGGGCAGCTTTCAATGTCGCTACAGAGAGACCCCTGTCCTCAAAATACCTCTACTCTTCTCTTTCCCCTCCCCTGACTTAGAGGAGCCTAAAATTTTATCATTTGTGATAGAATTCCGTGTAAATTAATTTATTAAATTTTCACTTTTGGAGCAAGGGTGCAGAAGGAAAAAAGGGGTGGCTAATGAAGGTCAAAGACTACAACCTTCTATATGGATGACAACTGAACATAAAGAAAACAAAAATCCTCACAACTGGTCTGATAAACAACAAAGGAATTGAAGTTGTCAAGAATTTCATTCTACTTGGACCAACAATCAATGCCCATGAAAGCGAAAGTCAAGAAATCAAACTATGTATTGCATTGGGCAGATCTGCAGCAAAAGGTCTTTTATAAAATCGTAAAAAGTAAAGATGTCACTTTGATGACTAAGGTGTGCCTGACCCAAGCCATGGTCTTTTCAGTTGCTTCATATGCATGCAGAAGCTGGACAAAGAAAAAGGAAGACCAAAGAAGAATTGTCGCATTTGAATTGTGGCGTTGGCGAAGAATATTGAATATACCGTGGACTGCCAGGAGAATGAACAAATTAGTCTTAGGAGAAATACAGCCAGTACTCTCCCTACGAGCAACAATACCAAGAATTCAGCTCACTTGCTCTGGACACAACATCAGGAAACACCAATTGCTAGAAAAGGACATCATGTTTGGTAAAGTAGAGGGTCAGCGAAAACGAGGGAAAC
>NW_004443954.1:5865165-5866185 GCF_000243295.1 Trichechus manatus latirostris
ATCCCAGCCCATCCCCTTCTCCTGGACCTGCCCTGCTGCACCATAGCTGAGCAACTAGCCTTGCCTATTGGATAAGGAGGTGAAAAGTATCGTTCCCACAGACAAGTGAACAACAAAGAATGCACAGCCCACCTGCTCAGACATAAACAAATAAAACAAAACAGCAAGATGAAACAAACCAATCTACAATTAATAAATGAGGAAAATAACTACTGAATGTCCCGAAGGCAGCAGATAATATCAAAACGTATTAAAAAAAAACAGGACATGATGGTTCCAGTAGGTGTCCAAAATAAAACACCAGATGGCCTTCCAGTAGAAGAAAAGACACTGGAACTACCTGATAGGGAATTCTAATCTCTGATATTCTGAGATATCCAAGAGTTAAAGCAAAAAGCAGACAAAAATGAGGAAAAAATAGACAAATTCATGGAAAATACAGACAAAACAATGGAAGAATTCAGGACAATAGTATAGGAACAAATTGTCAAAATAAATTCACAACTAGAAGTCATACAAAATCAACAATTAGAAATCCAAAACATAAATAACAAGATTTCAGAAATGGACAGTGTCATAGAAGGTCTGAGGAGCAAGTTTAAATGATGGAAGACAAGATCAGTGAAATTGAAGACAAGTATTTGGATACCATTTTGTTTGAGGGAAAATCAGAGAAAAGAACAAAGAAAAATGAAGAAACCCTGAGAATGATGTGAGATACAATCAAAAGCAAAAAATTGCGAGTGATCAGAGTTCCAGAACAGGCAGAGAAAATGGAAAACACAGAGAGGATCATTGTAGAATTGCTGACAGAAAACTTCCCTAACATCATGAAAGATGAAAAGCTGACCATCCAAGAAGCTCAACAAACCCCATATAGGATAGGATCCAAAAGAATATCACCAAGGCATATCATAATCACACTCGGCAAAGCCAAAGACAAAGAATCCTGAGAGCAGCTTGAGAAAAATGACAGTCACATACAGAGGGGAAACAATAAGACTAAGTCTGATTACTTGG
>NW_004443954.1:5867256-5870893 GCF_000243295.1 Trichechus manatus latirostris
ACCAAACCCATTGCCATGGAGTTGATTCTGACTCGTAACTACCCTATAGGACAGAGTAGAACTGCCTCATAGGGTTTCCAAGGAGCCGCTGGTGGATTCGAACTACCGCCCTTTTTTTTTGGTTAGCAGCTGAACACTTAACCACTGCACCACCAGAGCTCTTGACAGAAGTCCAGAAATCTGCAAGAACACTCTCTGTTGCAGTGGTCCTTAAACTATTCACCATCAAGCATAACTTTTATTAGTTTATGAGATAATTATTGTTATTGTAAACAAGTGTAATATTTTTTGTTAGCCTGGATGGACTTGTTGCAAATAAATGCACAATTTCTATTAGATCCTTTGACATTTTGGAAATACTTCCTAGCTCCCCCATGACTACCTTCCTTGTCTCCTGAGTCCATAACTCCATGTTAGGGACCACTGAGGAGCTCCTTCCCCAAAAATAGATACAGGACATTTATAGCTCAAATAAAAGTGATAGGACATGTGTAACAGATGAAACGTCTCAGCAAGATGAGGCAGGAGAGGAAAAGCAATGTTAATTCATAGAAGGATTTGATTGTGGGTAAAATGCAATAGAAAAGATGATTGTGGGATTTGATTGTGGGATTTTAAAATGCAATAGAAAAGATGCTCGAGAAAGAGAAAATGCTTTGGCGGCAATTGTTCCTGTTGTTGGTTGCCATCTAGTCGACTCCAACTCATGGCTACCCCATGTGATCTAGTATTTTTTTCTGAAGTTCTCTATCACTGCTTGTTTTATTGTTTTATCCAGAACCACATATCCTTTTCAGATGCAGCATAGACTCTGCTTGTGTGTGTCTCGTGCTTAACTTGAAGACAATTCCCCGAGTTGCCTCTAATGTTGTCACAGAGTCAGAATTACTTTATAATTATAAATCTCCTTACAAATGTCAAGTGTTACTGAGAATATTTCAGTGCGGTGGGGGGCAGAGATCTGGTGGGAGTTAAGTAAGAGTAGATCACCCAGGAAGGGCTCTCCCCACGTAGCTCGGGGGAGGAGAGAGTCTGGGCCTGCTGTGGACAGTTCTCACCTGGGACCTTCTCATTTCCCTTTTCGTGCCCTGCTCTTACCTCTCTCCTTATTGCTGTAGCCAGCTCGATCACCTGCCTACAACTTTCATGTTATTCTTTAACTTTTGAAAACTTGGTACAACCAAGGACTCCATGTAGAGGTGGATTATCCAATAAGCAAGGGAAGCATGGTGCTTCCCTTGCTTACCAGACTGTCTGTAGTGAATAATTTCACATGGTCCATGTGAAATTGCTCACTGTAATTCAGTAAGTAAGCACAAGTGTCTCACGCTTACCTTGCTTACTGTGTCATCCACCCTTGTCATGGATTGTAAATTTAAAAAGAGGCTTTGATTCTGTAGGAAGGTGCTGTGCGGTGGGGAGAGAGATAGATGCCAACCATTATCTAGAAGCAGAATCTTTGATGTGGTGAAAAAATGTGAAACTGTTCACTACAGATGGTCTGGTAAGCAAGGGAAGCACCATGCTTACCTGGCTATTGGATAATATGCCCTCGACTTCATGTTTGTGATAGTCTTTTGATGTGTCAGCTCAGCTGGACTACTGTCCTCAGTTGTTCAACCAAACACTGCACAGGTGTTGCTGTGAAGGTATTTTGTAGATGTGATTAAAGTCCATAATCAGTTGACTTTAAGTAAGGGATGTTATACTAGATAATCGGGGTGGGAGTGACTCATTTAGTTGAAAGGCCTAAAGAGCAGAGATGATAAAGAAGAAATTCTGCCTGTGGACAGCAGCAGAGTCTGTGCTGAGAGTTCCAGCCTGTCCTTCCTGACAGCCTGACCTACAGATTTCAGACTTGCCTAGCCATCCCCAACAATCACATAAGCTAATTCCTTGTAATAAATGTCTTAATAAACATTTCCTACTGGTTTTGCTTACCTAGTTGAACTCTGATCAACACAGTGTTCCAAATTTTCCCCCACTGCTCCACTTGCCCTTTTTCACAAGCTAATGCCTGAGAGCTGGTTCATCCTTACTATGTCTTTGTTCTTGTTGTTAGGTGCTATTGAGTCAGTTCTGACTCATAGCGACCCTATGTACAACAGAACAAAACACTGCCCGGTCCTGCGCCATCCACACAATGGTTGTTATGCTTGAGACCATTGTTGCAGCCACTATGTCAATCCATCTTATTGAGGGTCTTCGTCTTTTTCGCTGACCCTCTATTTTACCAAGCATGATGTCCTTCTCTAGGGATTGATCCCTCCTGACAACATGTCCAAAGTATGTGAGACACAGCCTCGCCATCCTTGCTTCTAAGGAGCATTCTGGCTGTACTTCCAAGACAGATTTGTTCATTCTTTTGGCAGTCCATGGTATAGTCAGTATTCTTCGCCAACACCATAACTCAAAGGTATCAATTCTTCTTCAGTCTTCTTTATTCGTTGTCAACTTTCACATGCATAGGAGGCAATTGAAAATCTCATACCTTGAATCAGGCACACCTTAGTCCTCAAAGTGACATTTTTGCTTTTCAACACATTAAAGATGTCTTTTGCAGCAGATTTGCCCAATGCAATGTGTCGTTTGATTTCTTGACTGCTGCTTCCATGGGTGTTGATTGTGGATCCAAGTAAAATGAAATCCTGACAATTTCAATCTTTTCTCCGTTTATCATGATATTGCTTATTGGTCCAGTTGTTAGGATTTTTGTTTTCTTTATGTTGAGGTATAATCCATACTGAAGGCTGTGGTCTTTGATCCTCGTCAGTATGTGCTTCAACTCCTCTTCACTTTCAGCAAGCAAGGTTGTGTCATCTGCATATTACAGGTTGTTAATGAGTCTTCCTCTAAGCCTGATGCCCCATTCTTCCTATAGTCCAGCTTCTCAGATTATTTGCTCAGTATACAGATTGAATAGGTATGATGAAAGGATATAACCCTGACGCACCCGTTTCCTGACTTTAAACCACACAGTATCCCCTTGTTCTGTTCAGACGATTGCCTCTTGATCTATGTACAAGTGCCTCATGAGCACACTACATCTTTACTCCTTAGTAAAGGGGATATGATTCCTCCTGCAGATGGAGACTACCCACCAAATATGGCAAAACAAAATGTGGCTCTAGCACAGGGTTGACAAACTTTTTCTGTAAAGGGCTTGCAGGCCATTCAGTCTCTGTCACAAGTACCCAACTCTGCTGATGCAGGTGAAAGTAGCCATAGCCCTGCTCGAACCTCTCTTCTCTATTGCTGTAGCTAGCTCTCTCACCTGTCCATAGCTTTTATGCTGTGCTTTCACTTTTTGGAATTTGATGTAACCAAGTACTCCAGTACTGGTTGGAGGGTGGAGTCCACCTAGAGGTGCCTCAGAAGAAAGCCCTGGTGATCTACTTCCAAAAAATCAGCCATTGAAAACCCAGTGGAGCCCAGTTAAGCTCTGACACACATGGGGTTACCATGAGTTGGAATAGACTCAACAGCAACTGTTTTTTTCTGATTTACCTACTATCTTAGGCTGGGTTCTCTAGAGAAGCAAAACCAGTGAAGTGTATATATAAATAATGTCTTAGGCTGGGTTCTCTAGAGAAGCAAAACCAGTAATGCATGTAAATGTATATATAGAGAGATTTAT
>NW_004443954.1:5871472-5873083 GCF_000243295.1 Trichechus manatus latirostris
TCAAAATCTGTAGGTCAGGTGACAGGCTACTGGCTCACGAGGTTTCAGGATCTGCTGAATCCAAAATCTGCAGGTCAGGCAGCAGGCTGAAGGCTTCTCATGTTCCAAGCACCGGAGGTCAGAAGATGACAAGATGAATGCAGAATTGAGAGAGGGTGGGAGCTTTGCCAGAACATCCATACCTACTGGATGCAGCCCCACCCCAAAGGAAACTCCCCTTCTACCTGATTGGCTGCTCACATCAGACCACAAAATGGGGAATGATTACATAATCTCATCGGATTATGAGATTGATCTGCCAAACCACTGAGAATCATGGCCTAGCCAAGTTGACACAGAACATTAACCATCACACTTACCTTAGACTTTAAAGCAAACAAAGTATGTTAAGTTCCAGGCACATGGAAATGGTGCATGGCAAATGTTAGCACTCTTACATATGTACAGAAACTCAGAAGAAAAATAAAGTCTTTGCAGGAGCTCTGAAATGGAGCTTTCCAATAATACCTTCTTTCTTCACTCCTATATATGCCTTTTGCTAATGTTTTTGCTGACCATTTGAATTCATGTATTCTTCCCCTCTGTTTGAAAATGAAAATCATTTTACTTTGTCCTGGTGAAAAGCTCCTAGATTCTGGTTGCTTGGTAAGCATCATTTATACCCAGTAAATGATGATTTCCAAGGTAGTGCAATAAATTTTTGAAAAACAGAAACATAGGACTTTCCCAGTATCCCAAGTCAATGACAGAGTCAGAAATAGATTCTAAAATTGCTGGTACATTGTCCTGTGGTCTGCTAGCTCAAGGGAGCTTTCTTGTAATACCTCTATATGTAATTAAGACTTCAGTTCTTCAGTCATTTTCCCTCTGCTTGTAACTTTTTTGCCAGTGACCAAGGGCATTAACTCCTTCCTTCATTAGGCAGTGAAGCCTTGGGGGAAAAAACTCAAAGAAGAGAGACTCTATAACCCTGAGAATATGCCACAAAAATCTAATAGAGGAACATTTATTGGCTAATGATAGAAGGAATGATCTAGGAGGTTTGAAACTGAAGATAGACCTTTGATCTCAGTGATACATCACATACAAAAGTTACATTTCCAAATTCCTGGAAATATCACAAGTCCTCGTGGTCTTCCACTGCTTTCTTTCTCCTAGAGATTGTTTTTCTCCATTCCTTAAGATGAGTTTCTTTTTCCCCTGAGAAACTTCATAAAATTATAGTATTGTTTCACAATAGAAAAAAAAAATCACAGCAGAAGCGTAAGAAGAGCAATACGTCATGTCCCTGTTCTAGTCACGTGGAATTCCTCAATAAGTGACAGGAACTTCAAGAGATTGACATCAGTAGATTACTATTTTCTGTAGTCCTCTCCAGTGGAAAGGGGTTTGAGCTCCAACTCAGAACACTTTTTAAAGTGTATTGTGATCAAGCCAGAAAGGCTGATGCAGATTCAATCAAGGTGAATTAATCCATTGTTGAGAGGTAGCCGAACTAGAGGTTAGTCAGGAGATCAACAGTTTTGAGAAACTCTGTTGATTCTAGTGGTCCCAATGTTGGCTATTTTGCCCAAAGTAGGAAGGAAAAAATAAAATATGTTCAAAGAGGAT
>NW_004443954.1:5877083-5916880 GCF_000243295.1 Trichechus manatus latirostris
GTAATCAATGTCACTGAATTGTACATGTAGAAATTTTTGAAATGCTGTATCTTCGGGTATGTATATTTTCACCAAAAAAAAGGTCCTCCAAGGTCGAGAAGGGAGAGTGTTGACAGTCCTGTGGTTGTTAACCAACGTCATAAAACAATCTGTGTACTGACTGTTTAATGAGAAACTATTTGTTCTGTAAACCTTCACCTAAACTACAACAAAAATAAAATAAAACATAAAAGAAAAGGAGGATTTGTTTGAAATGTGGATGAATAAATGTGGTGTTTGTTGCACTGTAAAAAGCCTACAAACAACATAGCTAAAATGTTGCTCTGTTTTTCTCAAAGGATTATTTGTTTTATACCAGGACATACATAATATTTTTATTGTTTAGGAATTTTTACTCAAAAATAAATTTGAGACGATACTTCTAACCAAGCTCCCTTCAGAAATCAAATTTAAGTGATCCCAATACGCATTTTTTTTTTTAAATCTCCCTTGGAAGGGAGTTGTTTTTTTTTTAATCTCTGTGAGGGAGCCCTGGTAGCACAGTGGTTAAGTGCTCAGCTGTAACCAAAAGGTTGGCAGTTCGAACCTACCAGCTGCTCTGCAGGAGAAAGATGTGCCAGTCTGCTTCCATAAACATTTACAGACTTGGAAACTCCATAGAGTTCTACTCTTACTGGGCAGTTCTACTCTGTCCTATAGGATCTCTATGAGTCGGAATGGACTCAATGGCAATGGATTTGGGTTTTGTTTGTTTTTGTCTCAATATAGAGTATTTAATTACATGGTATATTTTATTACATGGTCAAGAAATAAAACACATGACACCTCTAGAATTTTTATTTTTAGAATACTTTTCTGTGGCTCTTTAATTTTTTTGTCAGATTTCTTCATGTTTTAATCATGGAGAAGTACAGAATTTAAGAGCATAGATTTGGGGTCAGATATATTGGTCCAAACCCTGCGTTTATCAATTACTACTTGTCTAACATTGGGCAGGAGCCTTGGTGGCACAGTGGTTAAGAACTGAGGTGAACTACGGCTGCTAACCAAAAGGTCAGCAGTTCAAATCCACCAGCTGCTTCTTGAAACCCTATCGGGCAGTTCTACTCTGTCCTATAGGGTTTCTATGAGTTGGAATCACTCAACAGTAACGGATAAAGTAGCCTTGGGCAAGTTGATGGATTTCTTTTCTTTGACCTTAATTCTCTCATCAGTTAAATGAAGGTAAAAAATTGTTAAAGAATAATTTTTTGAAAGAGCTCCAGATCACAACTCTAAGAGCAGGAGACTCTGGCCCTGCTGCCCACCTGGAATTCTGAAAGAAGAAAACCTCACAGAGTTTCTTGTTCCTGAGGGGGTGGGTGGGATCCTAATAGAGAAAACATGACAGCTTGGAATATTTAAGGAGAGAGAAAGCCCAATCCAACAGCCTCGCTCGTGACCTGTGCCCCAGGCGTGGCATGGAGGAGACCCCCTGGGTTCCCAGGCATGCAATCGGGGTATGCAGCAGTGCTGATGGGACAATGGGAGGGCACACAGCTCACAATGACTAAGACCGTGGACATCAACAGCAGGGGCCGCTGGCATGTGCCCATGGACAGGGGAGGCCCGTTACGGCAGTCACAGGTACAATGGCACAGAGGCCAGCGCCATCAACCAGATGGGGCAAGACATCTCAACAGAGACCAGAGAGGAACAGAGGCAACACTCAGGTTGCATACCCCTCCCCTACACCCAGACACCGCCGTGAGGTTGGTGAGGGGGAAGGGAAATCCTTGAGAGAGGAAAAAGTTCAACGTATAATTTGACCTTTCTGATGACTGACTTTGAACCCTGAATTGATTATTTACCCTAAAGAATCTATACTTGAAACCAGAATGACTGAGTTGCCCTGAATGGTAAAGCTTCAGTTACTTTACCACCAAGAAGAAATGAATCTTTAAAAATGGCTAGAAGATCACCAGGAGTTGATGTTTTACAAAAATATCCTAGAATAAACCCATCCTCCACAGCACCTTATTAGCATTTTGCAAACATCTCTACTGAAAGCACTCACAATCTTTCTTATATTTTAATTATTTGTATACACAAGTATTTCTCCCTTACTAGATTCTGGTGAGCCCATGAGGAAAGGCCTATGTTTTATGCATCTTTGTGTAGCACCTACTCTTGTATATAGTAGGTGCTCAATAAATGTTTATTGAACTGAGTTAGGTTTTCTTTCCCCTAAATTAAAGTTTCAGTATTTCTTTTTTTAAGGATAAATGTATTCACTCTGCAGCAATTTTAGAACTAAAAGGGTTATGTATTGATCTTTCACTGTGTTTCTATCACATACTTTCTAGTGGCAAAATCATTAGCGTTAAGGTAGATAGATAAAACCAAAAAACAGTTGCCATTGAGCTGATTCCAGCTCATGGGGACCCTATGTGTTTCAGAGTAGAACTGTGCTCCATAGGGTTTTCATGGAGCAGATCACAGGCCTTTCTTCCAAGGCACCTCTGGGTAGGTTCGAACCGATAACCTTTCGGTTAGTAGCCAAGAACTTATAACTGGCTAGGTAGCTAGCTAGACAGACAGACAGATAGAAGACAAACACACACACACATATATAAACACACACATACATATATAGTGAAACTAGAAGATGGTTCATAAATAACTAGGTAGTTTCTATGTTGGCCTATGGTAGTCGTCATATATGCCATGGTCATATATACTGCTGGGGTATTTGGGCGTTTAACCTATCATTCAGGCATCCACGCCCTTCCTGAATGACATGTGTACCCTGCCCTCTTTTCATGCAGCCTACTGTGTTCAGGTTGCTGACAGCCATTACATACTAAGCTTCCCCTGAGCCGTCAAAGTGGTTCTATCATGCATGGCTAGGTTGTTTTTTTCCCTGATCTCATCATTGTGTAAAGTCGCTGAATTGTTGTTTCCGATAGACATTGCCTTTTCCTTAACAGTCTGGTTTTTTACCTGCCTGAAAGTTGCAGTGTCTGGCATAGAGAAGTGCAAACTGCATGAATACAGGACTACATAAGCACAAAAATCTCAGCATTGCAGAGGGGCTGCAGTGTCCTTGCTCCCATCTGACCTCAATGACATGTCCATACCCACCTCTCAGGAAGAGAACCTGCCGGTCAGTCATGCCCAGGGGGTTGGGGCGGGTTGGGGTGGGACCTGCATGTTGCTGGGAGATTGCAGAGCATGGCGTCAAGGTCTCCCCCATCCCCTCTGAGATCATCCCATTCTTGGTGACTTTTGCCTCCTAACTGATGCTGCAGGCTGATTCAGCGCCCTTCGCTCCATTTGCTGACATGGGTCATTTCTCTTTCAAGCTCTTCACAATACTCAACTGCATCCCGACAAGCATTATTCTGCTCCATATGACTTTTCTGCTACTTCCTGAAGGTGGTCTCAGGCTGCAGAGGTGAGTATAATTCTGCTTTTCACATAATGAACTTTCGTCTTGGATGCTACTGAGATGTCTAAAAATGCCAACTCTGTGATCTTAACTGGTTAATGATCTATTTAAAACACAAGCCAAGTAAGATTTCATGAAATATTGAATCACTTCTGTCCCGCAAACCAGCTTCAATGGCACTTTAAGCATTCACTCAAAAATGTGCATAGGTGTGACTTATCCAACAGCCCACGACTGCCAAGCTTTGAACTACTCTAAATACCTGTTAATGGATTTTTACTCTGGATGGCTACAACTCAAGTGGTTGTAATTTCAAAAGCTCAAAACTTTTCAGTAGTCAAAAAAAGAAAAGTTTTGAGCCTCTGAAATGCAAAATATAGCATCTTCAAAAAAATCTTTGTGACTTGTAAATTACAACCACTTGCGTTTAAGACACACAATAGAAATAATATTTAAACATCATTCTAAACAAATTTACTCATTTGGAATCCCATTTAACAAGTTGACACAATATATTCCTATTTCAGATTCTATTGCAAAAGACAGCTACTATGCATGAGAAGGAAATCCTGGTGGTGTAGTGGTTGAGAGCTACTGCTGCTGGTTGACAGCTACGGCTGCTAACCAAAAGCTCAGCAGTTCGAATCCACCAGGCGGTCCTTGGAAACCCTATGGAGTAGTTCTACTCTGTCCTATAGGGTCGCTATGAGTCGGAATCGACTAGCTAGCAGAGGGTTTGGTTTTTGGTTTTTTATACATGAGAAGGTAAGCTTCCCTCACTGGCTCACAAAATTTCAGTACAGGCCAGCTATGAATAGAAAATTCACTGCTTACAACTAGGAAGACACAGATGGTTTATATCATACCTGTAATCTAAATTCTTAAAGTTAAAATGTTTCAAACTGCACGTGGACTTTATAAAGCCTCTGTCCTAGAGGTGGATTCCAAATTGTTTAGCAATACAATCATTGTAGCTTATGTCATTTTCTAAGAAATTTTCTTTTGAAATTGAATTACTGTTTGATGCTTCCCAAAGTTGATTTGTGGGTAGAGGCGTAGTCTGAGAGAAATCTGCTTTTGTTTTTGAGTGATAGCAACATGAAAGAAACATAATTTTACCTCTTTTTTTTTTTTTTCCCCTTTCAAATTGCTGAAAAACGTCTAAACCTTAAAACATCAGACAGTCCTTGTAGGTAGAGCTCAATGAGAAAACCAAATTGGAAAAATTTACCCGAAATGTAATGAAGAGATTTGAAAACGCCAGACTACTTACATGAAATAAGATCGTATTGGCTAAGACAATAAAGATCTTGGCCTAGGTCATTACAGCAAATCAAGAAGTTTGCCAGCAGTCACTCCCATGATACAAATGCAAAAACAATCAGTCAATTTTGATAACTGGACGAGTGGGGCTCTGAAAAAATTAAACAGAACAGTTGACTGAAATGGTTGCTGGACAAGTTCTTTTCCATGTCTGTTTGTCTTTTTCTGTGTCAGATAGGTCAGGAATTTTGTGTGGAGAAAAACTAAACGACAGCCAATAACGTATCTCAGTGACGTATGGTACACTACACTCCAATTCTTCAGTTCTATTAGAATTCAATAGAGGTTCGAGCAAAATAGTTAAGAGATGTCAAATAAATATGCCCTGGAGATATTGATAACATTTGTTTCAATTATTGAATAAGAATTGAATATTAATAACTTTTTTGCATAATACACTCCTATTTTGTCAAATTCATATAAAATAGTCTTTCAAATAAATAAAATGATAGGAAGTAGCTCTGGCCACTTAATTTTCAAAAAAGAAATCGCGTTTGCCTTTGTTTATACAACATAGTGGAGTCGGAATGGAGTCTGTACTTCCTAGTTTAAGATAATTCAAAATATTAAGGTGATAATTCCGGACTTGAGTTCTCTTTTAAAACACCATAACCAAAAAAAACCCCAACAAACCAAATCTGTTGCCGTTGAGTCGATTCCAACTCATAGCAACCCTATAGGACAGAGTAGAACTGCCCCCATAGTGTTTCCAAGGAGCAAAAGGTGGATTCAAACTGCTGACCTTTTGGTTAACATCCATAGCACTTAACCGCTATGCTGCCAGGGCTCCAATGTAGGTGATTGGGCTCAACATGGACTATCTCTAGGATACATGCTGGAAGGTGTTTAGGTTTGGCTTTGTTTTTACATATTCTATCATATAAGTTGGAGCTTTGGTGGCACAGTGATTAAGAGCTCAGCTGCTAACCAAAAAGATTGGCAGTTCGAATCCACCAGCTGCTCCTTGGAAACTTGCTGGGGCAGTTCGACTCTGTCTTATAGGGTCGCTATGAGTCAGGATCTACTCGGTGGCAACCGGTTTGGTTTTTGGTTTCGGATCATGTAAGTTTATTTCCTTCTGGCTTCCTTCTTTCACTTAAAGATAAATGATAGCAAAGGAGCCTCTCAAAAAATAGATGATTTACTCTTACATTAGTTGATCTATCTTATAGATCAATTTTATAAGTAGCAGAAAACTACTTATAAAAAAATGTAAAAAGCAATATTTTATTTAGCTTGGCAAACCATGTTCAACTGTTTGACGCAAGCTATTAAGACTTCATGCTGAAAGCACCAAACTTTGGAAAATACATAAATTGGAATTTTGATGCCAATGTTTACACAGCTGCAGTAGGCACACAGAGAATATGTTCTAATCACGACTACTTTTTATTTATTTATTTAGCCTAAAATATTAATTCCAAAAGTGGTTTGGGTAAATCGGGTAGTGAGATAATGATACTGAGTCTTCCTATTAGAGATCAAACTAGGATTCCTTTTGCCAATCTCTGATTGGGGCAGAAGATCAGTTAGCAGACAGTGGCAGACCTGAGGTTGGATGTCCCCTGTTCTTATGCTCCTTTCAACGGTATTCATTTTCCAAGCGTTAATTGCGTACTTGCTGAATGTGGGGCTGAGTGCTAGGAGCTGGGGGTACAATGCCACACAAGATATCAGCCCTGCCTTCCAGAACCCATAATGCTGCTGGAAGAAAGACTGGCAGCTGGGTAAAAAAAATTATTGACTACGGTAACTCAGGAGGTAGGGACGTAGGACGGGGAATACAGGAAAAAAAACTATCTGGCCTACTTTAATTCTAAACTGTTTTTCTCACGTTAGCCACAATGTTCTTCACAATGCAAATCTGGTCGCATCATCACTACCACCCACCCCTGATTAAAATTCTTCCATGGTTTTCCACTGCTCTGAAGATAAAGACAAAGCTCCTAAATACGACTGGCCTACAACACCCGGAATCACCCAGCCCCCACGTCTCCCTGCATACCTCCCACTTCCTGGGTTCCAGCCATGCTGGCTTATTATTTTTTTAGCATTTTATTGAGATATAATTTACATACTGTAAAATTCACTCTTCTCTTGTTTTAAGTGTACATTCAAAGAATTTCCATGTATTCACAGACTTGTACAACCATCACCACAATATAGGTTTGGAACATGTCCATTACTCTAAAAAGAAAGTCTGTGTCCACTTACAGTCATTCCTCATTTTTGCCCCCAAGCCCTAGGCAACCACTAATCTACTTTATGTCTCTGTACAAGTACCTTTTCTGGACATTTCATATAAATATAATCATACAATTTATGTTCTTTTGTGTCTGACGTCTTTCACTGAGCAAAATGTTTTTGCAGTTCATCCACATTGTTGTAGCATGTATCAGTACAGTTACTTTTTATTGTAGAATAGTGTTCCGTTGTATGACTGTATCCCATTTGGTTTATCCATTCATCAGTTGATGGACATTTGGATTATTCCTACTGTTCGGCTATTATGAATAATGCTCCTATGAATATTCATGTGTGGACATATGCTTTCACTGCTCCTACGTAGATAAGTACCTAGGAATAGAATTGCTGGGTCATATGGTAACTCTATGTTTAACTTTTTCTGAAAAACTGTTTTCCAAAATAGCGCCATCATTTTACATTCCCACCAGCAATGTATAAGGATTCTAATTTCTCCACATCCTTGACAACACTTTTTACTGTCTGTCTTTTTTATTAGAATCATTCTAGTGGGTGTGAAGTGGCATCTCATTGAGGTTTTGATTCGAATTTCTGTAATGACTAATGGAAGGAACCCTGGATAGAAGGAGCCCTGGTGGCATAATGGTTAAACACTCTGCTGCTAACTGAAAGGTCAACGGTTCGAACCCACCAGCCACTCTATGGAAGAAAAGGTGTGGCAATCTGCTCCTGTAAAGATTCACAGCCTAGAAAACCTTATAGAGCAGTTCTACTCTGTCCTTTAGGGTCACTATGAGTCACAATCAACTTGGCACACAACAACAGTGACTAACGGGAATCATTGGTTAACTCATTCGGCTGCTAACCGAAAGGTTAATGGCTCAAGTTCACCCAGAGGCCTCCTCAGAAGAAAGGCCTGGCAATTTAATTTTGAAAAAAATCAACCATTGAAAACCCTGTGAAGCACAGTTCAACTCAGACACACATGGGGACACCATGAGTTGGAACTGTCTCCATGTCAACTGGTTTGGTTTGATTTTTTAATGATTAATGATGTTGAACATCTTTCCATGAGCTTATTGAACATTTGTATATCTTCTTTAGAGAAACGTCCATTCAAATCCTTGATGTGATTTTTAATTGGGTTATTTGTCTTTTTATTAGTGAGTTGTAAGGGCTGTTTATATATTTTGGCTACAAGTCACTTATTGGATATATCATTTACAAATATTTTCTCCCAGTCTCTAGGTTGTCTTTTCACTTCCTTGATGGTGTCTTTGGAAGTACAAAAGTTTTTAATTTTGATTAAATAAAATGTGTATATGATTTTCTATTACATGGGCTTTTGATGTCATGTATAAGAAGTCACTGCCCAGCCTAATGCTGGTTTATTTTTACTCTCTGCTCCTTGCTATGACCTCTCCCAGCCTAGCTATTCTCTCAGTCTTTTTCCCCCTCTTCATTTATTAACTTGAATCCATCCTTCAGCTCCCAGGACAAATGGTTGCCTCTTCAGGAAAGTTTTCCTTGACCCCTTCAACTCAGTCAAACCCCGTCAAAGTAATCAGAGGAATGAGACATTCTCCTTCATAGCAATGACATGGTTATGAGTTTTCATTTGTCTGGATAACTATTTTACAAATATCTGTCTCCTCCACTAAACTTTAAGCTGTATAAAAACTTGATTGATCTATTTTTGCTTGCCATTGTATCCCTGATACCTAACACCCTGCCTGGCAAATAGGAGGTACGCAGTGAATATTTGTTGAATAAATAAATAACTAGTAAGCAAATGCCTTAGAAGGATTTCACTGTGAAGATGTGAATTGAACTGGATCCTGAGGATGGAGTATGAAGGAGTTTCACGAGCAAAGAAGGCAGAAAACGGTGCTGCAGGCAAAAAGAACAAGCATATGCCAATGAGCTGGGAAATGGTACAGAACAATGAAAGTCCCTGGCGTGATAAGAAATCTACGAAGACAAAGTGTGTGTGTGTGTGTGTGTGTGTGTGTGTGTGTGTGTGTGTGTGCGCTTTGTGCAAGCATGCTGACAACAGCAGAAGATAACAGATGGGATGAAATGTTTAGATGTATATAGGGAGTTAGGATGAGGCATTGGCGGTTCAGTGGTGGAATCCTCGCCTCCCAGGCAGGAGATCCTGGTTTGATTCCTGCCGATGCATCTCATGTGCGGCCACCACCTGTCAGTCAGCAGAGGCTTTCGTGTTGTGAAGATGCTGGATAGGTTTCAGGGGAAATTCTGGATTAAGATGGACTAGGAAGAAAGGCCTGGCAATCTAAACTCCAAAAATCAGCCAGGGAAAACTCTACGGCTCACAACAATCTAACGGTGCAGGACCAGACAGCATTTTGTACTGTGGTGCACGGGGTTGCCATGAGTCAGGGGTCCACTTGGCGGCAGCTAACAACACAACAGGTAATAACTAGTGGCATTATGGAAGCTGGGAGAAGGTTTTGGAGGGAAAAGAGTCTGTGGACAGACAAATCTGTGAAGAGGCTGTGCCGTATTCTAGTACTCGTCCTAATCTCCATCACCCCATCTTGGGGTGTGTTAATTGTATATGTTGTACCTCCCAGGAGTTTTGCTTTGTAAAAGCAGTGTCAGAGAGAAGAATACAAAATGAGACATCTCTAATGACGAATGTCAAACATCCTAGTCCCTGTTTGTTGTCGGTTGCTTTCGGCTTAGCTCAGACTCATGGTGACCTTGCGTAGAGCAGAAGGAAGAAGCATCTGGTCCTGAGCCATCTTCATAATGGTTGTCACGTCTGAGTCTACTGTTGCAGCTATTGTATAGCGTCTTCCAACGTAGGGGGGCTCACCTTCCAGCACTGTATCGGACAATATTCTGTTGTGATCTATAAGGTTTTGATTGACTAATTTTCAGAAGTAAGTTGCCAGGCCTTTCTTCCTAGTCTGTCTTAGTCTGGAAGCTCCGCTGAAACCTGTCCATCGTGGGTGACCCTGCTGGTATTTGAAATACCGGTGGCACAGATTCCAATATCATAGCAACTCCAAAGCCACCGCAGTAAGACAAACTGACTGGAAGGTGGTGGAGATGTTTAGGCGAAGTGTTCTGAGTATCAAGCCCTCCACAGCATTCAGATTACAACCTGTAAGGAGCAGGCTGAATCCCTAGGAACAAGAATGTTTTGTTATTCTTTACTCACTACTGGTTCTGCGTTCAATTCAGTGAACGATGTAATTTACAAATGGCAAATTCAGGCACATTTTAAGATGGGAGTAGATTCCTTCAGTCCATCTGTTGAGGAGCTAGAGTAATACCCAAAATATTGAACTCTGAAAGCAAAAGTCTGCGTAAACTAATCTTTCAAAGTCGGCTGCCAGGTGGCGGTATAATAACTTGGGGAATCACGTATTTTCACTCTCATTTTTTTATCACATTTGAAAATGAAAAGAGGAAAAAGAACCATTATGAAGTTTATAGCTGCTGTTAAAAAAAAAATTGTGCTTGTGAGCACTGTCGTCTTCTAAGTTTGTACTCTGGCAAAAAGTCTTTTAGGTTTACCTTCTTAAATTGAATATTTTTTGGCGCGGGGCAATTATTGATGTATGTTTTTGTTGTTTCTATTGACATTTTAAGAATTGGTTTCTTTAAGGTGCTGAGCACAAAATAAACTCTCACACTGATAAGTTTGGAGCCCAGTAAAATTGTAAAACCACATGTTCACATTGAAACAAGGAGAGCTTTGAAATACACAGACCCAAGCTAGGATGAAACTTAAAATGTTGCAGAAATGTCTCTGCTAGTTGAGAGTTTGAGCCTGTGTATTGGTTTGACTTGTTTATGTGGTGGAATATTCCCAAAAGCTACAAAATGAAGTAATATAGAGAGATGAACATTTTCTTAAATTAAATTTTTTCCATCCAGTCTCTGAGCATCCTTCCTGGTTATTGTCCCTGCTTTCTGTCTTCTTCCGTTCTATGGGAGGATATTTTCCCCTAAAAAATAAATAGCAAATATGGCCCTTTCCCAGATTTAATAAGCTAATTTAGGCGGTGTGAAGCAGACTCTGCTAATAATATCTACGTAACTGAGTTTATTTCTGTGTTTTCTCTTGATTTGTATTGATCTTGGACTGAGTCATTTGTTCAGTTTTGGTTTAAATAAATATTTCTGCAGATCTGTGCAGGTTTGCAGTTAAAGAAATAACGCTCGCTAGACATTTTTCCAGTCTTGACGGTTCATAAATTAGAGGCTAGCATTTTTAGCCTTAATGTATGGTAAAAATAAGACGAGGTTGATATCTTGGTCAGGATTTAAAGCTACTATCTTTCATTTTTAACATGGTTGAAAAGCAATTTCCTTTATTTGCCGTGATTCCAGTTTATTTCGTAGACATGAAACTTAACGGCAAGACCTGCATTTTTCACTCTGGCCACTTGAGGGAATCAGACGTTAGAAATGGTAGATAATTTAGGTCTTTATTTCAACAGATAGGAGAATAAATATTTATTTGTTGCCAAATGGTTCTCATGTCACCCAGACATCAAGAAGATCACAGAGCCCAAGTTCTGAGATAAATTACTCTTTAGATGCTTCATATCTAGGCGGAAAAGAGGGATTGCTGATGAATGGGAGTCCTGGGAGGTACTAAGTGAGGTCTCCGCATACAATTTATGATCGGCACTCTTGGACTTCAGAATGATTAATACCGTCAATTCTCACTGGAGTAAGAGCTGTTTTAGCCCAGAAGAGGACTGTATATTACTGTTTATAGAAGCAGATAACATCAAAGTAACCCGTGGCTTGTGTTAAGCAAATACAAAATTCTGGGTCAGCGCAAATTAATCCTAAAGGAGTAAAGGAAAGTTCTTAATGACTGTGAGATCTATACATTATCACTTTTCATTGAAGTGCTGGAAAATGGTAGAACTATTAATGAGATTTGCAAATGGCCTTCTTTACTTCATTGTGCTAACAGCTGTGTTATAGCATGTTCTCCAATTTACAGCCTTATTATCTATACATCTGTAGTTTGTTAATGAAGTGTAGAAGTCTGTGCAACTTAAAAATTACATTCAGGAGCATCTGAGCCATTTTAATATTATGTTTCACAACAAAGATGCAGCAAATCACATTATACTTTATATATTCTTACACTTTAAGTGGCTGTGTGGATGGATGAATTTAAGACTGTTCTCTTATCTACATTATACAAAACAGATGTTATTTTCAAGGGTCTATAATAAAGAGGTTTTTTTTCCCCAATGATGCTGTTCAGTGAATAATTATATATCTTTTGGTTTTAGGAAGTCAGGAAATTTATAAACAAAAGAAAACAGTATAGGCAATTAATTTAATCTTTAAATAGGTTTTATGCACACATTTGAAAAATATCATAGGAATTTTGAATACAAGTCAAAGGAAGTGTGAATACTTAATGTACTCAGAAAAGATGTTTATTTTTTTCCTATACAGTTATTTTTTAATTTTTTTATCATACAAGTAATGCTTTCCACTGATTAGCTTCTCACTGCACTCACATAACTGACAAAGAAATTCTAATAGTTACTTTTGCTTCAATACATTTTTACCCAACCTTTGATTATTTTTATTGCCTTATATGGATTATGTCATGTATTCATTTTATTAATTATTTCTAAATAAATTACAGAATACCAACCCTCTTCAGGTAAGCACAGCAATGAACTTAAATCCATCAATAATCCTACAACTTTATTAGAATTAGCTTCATATCCCCTGCTTGACATAAAGTATATACAATAGTATCTCCTTTTCTTTCCTTTCTACTTCAAGTTTTCTACCAATTTCAAATAGGTAGGAATCTAATTGACTTGAATTTCACATCCTTTTCCTTCTTGTACAGATTTTGCTAAGCTCTGAAACAGACGTTTGGTGGCCTGAATAATTCACTAATTACTTAATCCAGTCTCTAACAGATTAAGTTGATTTCCTTTAGAAAACATCCATAGGAAATAGTCAATGAAATTACCCTGTAGTAAAAATATATTATCTAAGTATTTAAAGATTATTTTCCTTAAATCTGTGGCTTCAACTCAGATTCTTAAGGTTAGTATTTGGCCATAGGTTTGATGAAGTATACAATTTAGGGCAAAAAGCTTCTCTTACTTTAATAATACTAACAGAAGTTATATTATCCTGATGAAGGCTTCATATGACATTGTTATTACCCAGTGTTTACCGATTTTTGTTTGTTTCCAACAAGTCATGTAAAATTAGGACTCACTTTGTTCTGCCTAATCATGAAATAGTCCAGACTTAACCAACCCTCAGTTTCAGCATTCAAACTGTGGTCTCTGTATCAATGGCTACTTGTACTTAAAATGGCTATATGCCTTAGAGAATCATGAATATATACCATTTCTGATGTGATTTTCTTGGAAACGTAAGTTATCTCATGTAAAAATTTTATCACATTAAGTTGTTTTACATTCTTTCTCTTGCCGACCACGTTTTTAGGGTCATGATCCAAATCCGTGTAGATGCGTCTAAGTATTAGCAAACAACTAATCAACTTAGACAACCAATCCGACCCATTTTATGGTTCCATCTAATTACCTTTTTTGACCAAGGGTTGCTGTTGTATTAATAGCCTTTTTATTTGTGTATCACTTTATAGCTGTCAAAGCTATTTCAGGTTTTGGGGATTTTTGTTTTGTTTCATCGCGTTTTTTGTTTTGTTTCTGAGTTTTGAAATGATATGAGCCTCTGAGGGAAGATATGATATTATCCCATTTGACAGATGAGAAACCTGAGTCTCAAAGGTCCAAAGTCAAGCCTGTCACTGAGTCCAAGGTCAAACGGCATGTTAGTATGCTTCAGGAACTAGAGGAAGATATTATAACACGTAGGCCAGGATTTTCTTACATGCCAGTTGCCCAAATGAGTTGCATAGTTTTATTGAACCAATTTTCAAGCATCACATTGGAAAACAGAGTATTTATTTACAGCGTATCTGTAAACATCATTCATCTTAGGTGACTCAACCATTGGGATTCTGATCTGACTATAATCATGGTTGTCTGAGCCCCACAATGCAGATGCTACCACAGAAGTAGTGGTGTATTGAACTACAAAAAAGGTCTTTGTCTGTTTGTTTGTTCTACGGCTATTTTATATGCGGTGACGAGGAAATGAATTCAATCCTATATCTACTGATTTTATTAAAAATAAACCTTGTATTTGATATATATATTTACCTGCTATATAGATTGCTAAACCATTATCTTTAAATGGTTTAAATAATAGCATTTGACCTTTCATTTGGGCCATGATAAATACTATTTCAACTTTTCTAACGCGCCTTTTCCATTTTTCCCGCCACACAAAATGAATAACTTCTATCTTCCTATCATGTATAAGGGACAATAAAAAGAATTGCTCCTTGAATGGAAATAAAGTAAAATGTCAATCTGCTCCTTACTAAAAGTTTATTCCACCCCTGTTTAGAATTTGCAACTATCCCTTTTTTCGGGTTCATACCAGTCATGTAGGGATGTGCTAGCCACTTGGGCTACCCTAACAATTGAAAGTTTATAGCAACTATAAATCTATTAAGCCACAATTTGCACATAATAAAATGAAACAGCACGTAGTTAAATGAAAGGCTCGATTCTGCACTGCCGAACATTTTCCAGGAAAAGTCATCGAAACGGCTTATGCTACTGCAGCCTGCCTTTGAGAAATTCAATCACGCTGATTGAGGAAACCTGGAGAGAGTTGGCTGTTCCTTCCTCCAGTTTATAATTGCCCTGTAGACCATTTAATCATCTGTAGATGAAACAAAGCTGGTGCTGTAGAGGGCCGGAAGCAAAGGCATGCGCTTATCAATTGCTTCCTACTCGCCCTGCAGACCCAGCACCCATCTCTGAGCGGTCCTGCTGTCAGGCGGGAGCTGCAGGCCGTCTGAATCTTCCGGTTGTCAGTAAGGTGGCCTTCCTGAATGCCTTTATTTTATTACAGTCAAGCACACAGCAGCCAAGTTTTTCAGAGCGAAGTTCAGAGCAGAGAATGAAGCCTTTCTGCTTGCTGGAGAATTCAGATGGTCATAGATAGACCAGCAAGACAAGAACTTGCTGGGTACCAATTTGACAAGAAATAAAGAAATCTTGGAGTTGAGCAAGCAAAACAAAATTATTGCATCCCTCTGAATGACCTTCTGCAAATAAATTCGATATAAGCACCACATTTATCAAGACTACAAACATCATAAGTAAAATAAACATCCAAGCAGGTGTCTATGTGTGCATAATTGTGCACATCACCACTAAGGCAGGTTTTTTTGTTTGTTTGTTTTGTTTTGTTTTAATGAGCAGTGGATTTCCCTGCTCCATGCTGGTGGGTGATCCTGGCCCAGCGCACAAAAGGTCTGGTCAGAAACCACATGCCCAGTTTCATTAAGTAAGAAAGAGAAGACAGGCTGGCAAGTGGAGCTGCTGAGAAGCAGAAAACCTGATACATCATACTAATTGACTTGGAATATTAGCCTCTTGTAGAGCCCTGAAATGCATTTCCTCCTGAATATAGACACTGTGCCAGACAGCTTCGGCCCACAGGTAGCTGTGAAGTTGTCCTAAACCCCAATACCTAATTTGAAGAACGAATTTGGGTGAATACTATGTTTACAAAGGAATTCCATGAAGAATAGTTCCATTGTCAGGAGCTGTCCATTTGATTATTACAAAACAGTCTTCTGTATTTTTCTCTTTTAAGCTTTTCTCGTCAGTGGGAAACTTTCAAGGAATTTTAAGTCTAAAAAACACATCTGGCTAATGTGTGCCAATTGAGTTCTATTCATTGAATCGACGGTTTTCTGTCACTTGTTTCTTCAGGTAGAACAGAGGCTGATGGCCCTGCCCTTTCCCAGGCTTCTGTGCAAGGACCTTTGCTGCCTGCAAACAGTAGGCACACCTGTTTTCTGAGCAGGGAAGGCCAGCATCTGAAATCTTAGGAATGGGGCTGCTATTGAAAAAGTGCTGCTTGATAAGGCAGCCACTCTGATAGGCAGCGGAAATTTGATAATGAAAGGAGATGCCTAATAGATTAATCTGGTGCGATTTGCCAAAACACAGGGTTTTCTGGAAGATTATCCACACTCGCAATAGGAAGCTCTTTGTTTTGTGAAAGTCCCCACTTATCATTGTATTCTTTATCTCAATAAGAAACATAATGGTTTACTTGTTTACATGCATGGTGGATATATTCAGAGCTGGGCTGTGGGGCTGTGAACTCTCTCTCATTTGAAATGTTTCCAACGTGCAGGTTATTAGCTAAGGGGGAACAAGCAGTTGGACACATATAAAATTTAAATCTGCCTTGCTTAGATTGGCAGAAGTGACTGTTATTTCATCCACTGGGAAAAGGTTTTATTTCCTGCTCAAATACTTCTAGAGGAAAATCACCAGCTCATTTGTAACTATCACATATGTCCGTGTATACATGTTTAAGGCTAAGTGGGATGTCTACAGAAATGTTCTTGTTCCTGTCAACCAGTTATCTCCCGCTAATTTTCCTTATTTCATTAGCTTGTCTTGCTCCTTACCTTTTGTCCGACTTAACCATCAAGTGTGACTTATGCCGCTACATGATTTCCATTGACCACGCGGCTCAAATCTAGCCCTTGATGCGTCGTGAACAGTCCTGCTTTGGTTTCTGGAATTGATTTTCAAACATCTAACACATCCAGTGGGACAGAACTTCCAAAGCCCAGAGCCCCTACTATCTGAAAGTAAACGAAAAATAGCCCCATGGTTGGACACAACTGGATTAAATCTCCCCCTACTTTTTTTAAGTACTCTTCTCTATCAACAGAACTCTTTTTTGTTCTCTTACAAAATAAAGCTTTGCCAGAGCAAATGAATGTCTGTACGATATAGTCTGTACACTATAATGGATACTAAATTTTATATGCTACACCCCAAAAGTCTCCCTGCTGGGGTTCAAATGGTGGTGTCTCTGACTTTTCCTAAGAATAGCCAACATGGTTACACAGCATCATTGTTGTGACTGGTCTCTGAATTGCACACACAAAACAATGTTGAACTGGTGAAGATTTTTATTGTCTCTACTTTTAAAATAATAAAAAAAATCTGAATAACTAAGGCAAAAAAAAAAAAAAAGAATAGCTAACATCTACTGACTAAGTGGAACATACCAGACATTTTACGGGGAGCTCTATAGGCATTTTCCCATATAATTCTCACAACGACCCTGTGCCCCCCTACCCCCAGCAATTCCTACTCCCTCTTACAGATGGGGCAAACAAATACGAGAAGGTTTAGAAATTGCCTAGGGTTGCGCGTCAAGAAGTGGTCAAATCCGGGCTGGAAGCTTCCAGGGAGTGTTCCTCATTGCTCTGGTTCGTTGTTTCTCGGGTGGCCTCTACTTTCCTTGGTCTTCAATATGTAAAGCAACTGTGAGGCAGGGGACAGTTACTTTTATGGAAGTAGGTGAGGAAAGAATTATTCCCAACAGGAAAATTTGGAAAGCTTTCATAGTACACAGTTCCCCTCTCCTGCTCTCCCTGCCGCTGTCAGAGGCTTTAGGCAATTGAATGACGTCAGCTGGTTGTGCTATTGCACCGCACGGACGAGCAGAAGAGAAACGAGGAGATGGAAAATGACAAACGAGAAAACAGGGGTGGAAATCTGATAAACCTACCAAAAGAGAGGGACTCTCAAAAGTATTGTCTGTCTAGACCAACTGACAGCCCCAAACAAAAGTTACTGCTTCATGCAGACGAAAATAGATGCAGTGCTGGGAAAAATCACCCCCAGGGAACACATGGCACCCTATGAAAAATGGCATTGTGCCTCCTTCAAATGGGCTTTCAGAGTTGAAAGCCCTGGAAATGTACTCTTTACATTTATAGGTTTTGTTTCATATTTTACAATTGGTTGAGGCACATGTGGTCCTTCTGTCTTTCTTTTCCAGTCCTCCTAGTTAATCTCAATTATGGCTATTCTTGTCTACAAATAACTTTTCACTGGGCAATAAATCTATATCACGTATTTTGAAATTATGGTCAAGTGGTCTAACTTGAGACTGTGATTCCCAGTGCTTTTCTACAAGTCTTTCACATGCTAACTGTTTCCTGATTAAAAGAGCTGCTTCAGACTAGGATCATTATATATATTCTCATCTGTTCAGCTTTAGCTTTCATTATTTTCCAAAAACAAAAGTCCTTTTAATTGGACTGATTTTGATCAATCTAAAAACAGTCACTGTTGGTCATTCTGCTATCTCATCTGCAGCCGCACATATTTTCAATCAGTTTATTTATTTAAGGGATACACCCCCTCCCAGTTATGCTTCTCAATGGAAATGTATGGCTGCGTGACCAGACCTAAAAACCATGGTATTTCCTTTTCATAGATGTTAAAACACCGTGAATAAGCAGGATTCCTCACCATCAAGCACCTTCATGGTTAATTAAATCTCTGCACACAGATGCATAGAAGACCCTGTGTCTCTGTGGTGTAGTTATGGAGTCCCAGGGATAAACATGGGAATAAAATTGCTTGTTGGGCTTGGAATGTTTTCGCTGGAAGCTGACTGCTTCAAATAACTTACTTTACTTGGACTACAATTCTTAACTTGGACTAGAATTATTTTATTTTCAGGAACAGGAGTGGTCATTTACCCTCCAACACATCTTAACAATGAGGAGTCCTATATGAAAAAATTAAAATTAACGTAAACAGTCACATTAAATTCTTGCTGGACGTTTATAGAAAGCTTTGAGTTGTGTCAAAGTCTCCATTTTATAACCCTCTTCTAATCCTGTTTTAGCACTACAAACAAGTCACATGAGGTAGGCTTGTTTTTGTGCCTTGAATTAGTTCAGATAATTCTGCCTAGGGCAATGTCTTACACAGGATAGAAGAATTTTTTTTTTTTCTTTTTTGCATGAATAAATCCTCCCTATTGATATATTTTCAGTTCTCTAATCCAAGGATCAGAAACTGGTCCTACCACACAAGAAGTTCTCTGCCACTTTTTGTGGGAAAACATACATCCACATACTAAATATTTCTCAAATCCATCCCCTTGAATGCATTTCTGCCACTATCACCCTCATCCAATCCACCATCATTTTTCGCCCAAGCCACAGGAGCTTCCCAACTAGCCTATGTGAATCCACTGTGGCCTTCTCCAACCCATTTTCCATCTTGCAACCAGAGAAAATTTTCTACAAATGCAAATCTGACCATGCCACTTTGGTTAAAGCCCATGAAAGGCTTCCCATTTGATAAAGACAAGCTCCCATACCATGGTACAGTCCCTCCCTGCCTCTTCTCCCCCAACTCTCCTCTCCTACCTTGCTCTCCAGCAATGCCGGCCTTCTCCCAGCTCCTTAAGTTCATTGCTTTGTGTTCTGCTGCACAGACTTTGCACGCGTTGCTCCATCAGCCTGGAATGCTCTTCCTGCTCTTCCTTGTTCACCTCACCTACCATTTCCTCAGGGAAGCCTCCCCCTTCACCCTCTGACTCGGTCAAATCTTCCTATAAGCGCTCATAACCCTGAGAATCTCTCTTTTGTAGTACCTACTGCAGTAGCAATCTTACGTTGATTTACACGTCTCTCTTCCCTACTGAGATAAGTTCCAAGAAACTCTAACAGGGACATGTCAGTTTTTGCTCCCTGTTGTATTCACGCAGTTGCCATCAAGTTGATTCCGACTCAGGGCAACCCCATGTGTATCGGAGTAGAACTATGCTCCACAGGGTTTTCCATGGCTGTGATCCTTCAGAAGTAGATCACCAGGGCTTTCTTCTAAGGTGCCTCTGGGTGAATTCGAACTGCCAACCTTTTGGTTAGTAGCCGAACGCTTAACCATTTACTCCACCCAGGGACTCCTTCTCACACAAGACACTCAATAAGTATTGATTGAGTGAATTAATTAATGAATTTAAAAACAGAATTTTGCTACTATATTTGAGATAAGTCCTAAATGCGTTAGACAACCTAAGCTGGTAAATCTTTTCAGTGTCCAGAATGACAGATCAGGTCTCTTTTCACAAGTAGTGTTATCTGAGACGTAGTCAACAGGTAGGGAAGCAAAATAAATACGTTTTGCATGCCAGCCTAGGACTCAGGATCCCCAGCAGTAATATCTGTGTCAGGCAGGTTTGTCATCCCTTCTTGGGGATGTAGCCAATTGCTCCCAGCCCACAGACCCCCAGGGCCATAGCCACTACTGGCTCCAAATGTGTAAACACTGGCCTTGCGTTAGTAGGTGAGCAAGCGTAGGAATTTTTTGAGAAATCATGCTTTTCTGTCTTTTGTTCATCCAACAAATAGGTTCTGTGCACATTGTATGCCTTACAATGAAGTTGATGCCCAGGAATCATAAACTTTTGCAGAGAGTTTCAGTGAAGGGAAGGGAACAAATTCTGGCTCTGACAACTCATCCAAGCTGTAGCACCCCTGGGAATGCCATCAGCTGGGATGATGAGACCTTGTCTCCACCAGGGGACGCCAGCTTCTTCATGCGAGGCCATCGAGAGACATAATAAAGCAAAGCCCAGTTGAGAAAACTTATTCCCAGGCATTGCAATCAATGACCTGCTATTGTAACAAATTGTCAAGCCTTCAGAGCAGACTTGTATTCAACAAGCCTATGATCTTCCAGGCCCTGTACTCAGGGGTCATGAAAATTACCAAAAGGAATAAAGTCACAGTTCCTGCCTTCAAGATTCTTGCTGTCAAACGAGGAGATCAAAAGAAGAGAGAGATGAAAGACAATTATTATTATGACAAGGGATAGGGAAATGAAGGAATTCATCACAGAGGAAGGTACATTTAAACCAAATCTTGAAGGAAAAGTAGTGTCCACCAGGTAAAATTAAGGATGAAGAACATCTCAGGATGAGAGCAGAGTCTGACCCAGAGAAGACTTTGACTACAAGGCAAATTTTGGGAGCTGAGACTAAATCATTTTCTCTGGAGTTCATCGAGAAGAAAGGAGAAAGACAGGCATTAGAATAATGCTGGTAATTATCCATCAGTGGATTCACAGATGGGAAAAAATAGCTGTTGTCCTTTCTACATGGAGTCCATGAATTGCCTTTTCCTTCAAATTAAGTAACATTTTACATAACTTAGTCTGCTCTTCTACTTTCTTTTTCTGCAATCATTATTGCTATTTGCAGGGTTGCTATTTTTTGCATCTACCATTCTGCCACATTGTTTCTGATCTGATGGAAATGGACTATCTTGAGCTAACATGTGAGTGTATTTTTTTTTCTGTTGCTGCATAACAAATTACCAAAAACTTAGTGGCTTAAACAACAAAAGTTTATTATCTCACACTTTCTATAGCCCAGATACAGCATGGCTGGATTCTCTACTCAGGGTACGACCGGGCTGGAATCAAGGTATCAGCCTGGGCTACATTCTGCATATGGTGTATCTTGAGATGAAGTTGATGCCTAGGAATTATAACTCATTTGGGACTTGGGATTCTCTTCCAAGCTCACAGATGACAGGATTCATCTTATTGCATCCATAGGAGTGAGGTCCACATTTCTTTGCTGGCTGGCAGCCAGGGGCCATGCTCAGCTTCTAGAGGCTGCCCATATCCCTTACCTCATGGCCTCCTGTGGTGAAATGAGTTCCTTTACGTGGCCTTTTGCCTTGGTTATTTGGAAAAACAGCTCAAGAGAATTTTCCCTAAAGTCCTGAGGAGTTACCTTTGCCCTAGTTTTCTACCCAAGAGGGTTTATTACTTTTGTCCAGGTTGATTGACATTTCCTGGGTAGCTATAAACAACTCATGGTTTGATACTTATTGCCTGGCCCTGGGCCTCAGCCTGCCCTGTGATTGGTATGCACCTTACAGGGATTGGTCAATAGACTATGTGACTGAAGTGTCTATAGCCTACTAGGGAAATGAAGTGTCTGTGGCCTACTGAGAGGGGATTGGTCAGTTTGTGGCCCTGGTGGGAGGACCATGCCTTGAAATTGAAGAGAGTTGGTGTATATAAGCAGCCAACCCCACATAGGTTTTTCAGACAGAAAAAAACAGGATAGGGAGCAGGAAGAAGCAGAAAGGAGAAAAAGCAAGGGAGAAGAAGCAGAGGGAAAGGAGGCAAAGAATCTCCTAAAAGAGCGGTAAGATGGGTCAAGGGCTGTAATACTGAAGACAGCAGTAGGCCCAGAAGGGAACCAGCCGCAGAGTTGGTGGTGACAGAAGGCAGGGCTAAAAGGAGCGTGTCCAGAGGGGCCAGGAGGAACCTGTCTTCAGGCGGCCAAGAGGAGCCTATCCTCAAGGGGCCGAGAGAAGGCCTGTCCTCAGGGGGCTGAGAGGGGGCCTGGAGGAGGCCTGCAGAACTGAGAGGAGAGAGCTGTCCTGCACTAAAGAAGGGAGACTTTGCCTACATGCTTCCTAATCCTGATCCAGAGTTATAGCCTGTTGATCCTGATAGTGAGTTGTACCTTGTTGCTTCCTTAATAAACCACTCAACTGTAAGTATGGTCTGTGAGTTCTGTGTGGCCATTGCAACAGCTTATCAAACACAGAAGAGAAGTAGAAAGTGCTGTGGGAGGGACAGCTGGTGTCAGAATTAGTAAAAAGGTTGGAAAGTGGAGGCATATCTGACATCCTCCTCATAGGGATCAGCCTTGGGCTGACCTTGATTCGCATTAACCTCTCTGAAGTTAGACAGATTCTGATGCTACAATTACAATTACTCCCATGATTTTACACGCCCTCTATATTCAGACCAGCAACAGTGTGTCAGATCTTCCTTGTGTTTTATCTCTGGCTTCCACTTCTTTAACCAGCTGGAAAAAACTCCCTGCTTTTAAAAGACTCTTGTGATTAGTTAGATCCACCCAGATAGTCTCCCTATCTTAAGGCCCATTGTGCTATATAACATAACACACAGGAGTGAACACCATCATCTTCACAGTCCTAGGAATTATGCAGGATGTATACAGTAGGGAGGAAAACCACCCTTCTCCTTCCTCAGTCTGCTGTTCCCTGCATGTTGATTTATTTTTCTCTTGCTACAAAATGGCTCTTTAAAATGGCACAAAAATTTCACCTAAAACACAATAAAATACATTTTTTTAAGTATGTCCCAAAACATAGCCACCAACAACTCTCAGTGTTACATCTTTCAGCCACAAAGGAGGGACCTCTCTCCATCCCTGATGGAGCTCATGTTCAGTCATCACAGGGAAGATATTTGGATCTGGTATCTCTGACCAGACCAAGCAACCATGCTCATGATACATGACGGGCCCTTAGTCTACTCACTCGGACCAGTGGTGTGGGGTTGTGTAAGGACATGGCAACCCCCTGTAGTAATCGTGGGGACTGCGGGATAGCGGCTCCTGGAATAAGTGAGAAGGGCCATCAAGCAGTCATTTTGGAGAAAGGACACTAAAAGGAAACTTATTTGAAAATGTTTCCTTGAAATACAAGTAATTAATATCAGGTCCTGCTGTAGTTACATTGTTTCATCAAGGTTACTTTAGTTCAGCCCATTAGCAGCTTGGATAGGGTATAATGATTCTAAGATGCATGGCCCAGTGAAACTAAATTGAAAGGGGAAAAAAATGGCTTCCTCAGACACGCAGCAAAATCTCATTAATGGTGGCCTTGTTAAGTAGAGTTTACAGATATGACTGATGGGAGCCAGCCCAGAAGGTGAAAGTGGTATCTGTAGCAGGTCCAGGTATCAGAGCCTTAGAGCCTTTTGGGTAGCTCCATTGTTTGCATCTTTAGCTTGATCTGGAGCTTGGTGCCCTGTTGACGCCAGAATCTGTCTGCCAGCCTCCTGGAGTACTTGCTGGATTTCTGGATGCAATACAAGTTCCCCATGTGTTAATGCAGTTGAAAAACCTTTCCATCTTCGTTTTTTTTTTTTTATTTTTTTTTATGTAAACCCAATTACACTATGGCTTGGGCTAGGGTGCAGGAGGACGGAAAGGCAGAGGGAGCTGCTGGCCAAATACAAACTCGTTTTCCATGGAAAATAACAAATCATCCTGGTAAACCCACAAGCTGATTCACATCTTGTTCTAACAAAGATAATCTGAGGGAAGGTTTTGATTTTGAGCAGTTCTGAGCTGTGACCTTGAAAAAATCATCAGTAACTTGAAGAAAAAAAAGGACAAAAAGACTAACTACTCCACCCATGCTTACTGCGTGCAGTCAACAGCGGTGGTTAGAAAATTTGTAAACTACAAAGTAGCAATCACTAAATATTTTTTCTTGCAAGAACAAACGAGCTTGACAAGAATTCTAGCCTAAGCCAGAGTCAAAGGAAATTGTAAAAAGTTAGGCGAACATTCAGAGACAAAGTGAGAAAGATGTTATTCTTCCCTTCGTACTTCTGAGTCCCCACCTCTTCCTGATGATCACTGGTATGCAGATAAGAGAAGCGTGCAATATTTCTTCACCACAACTCTCGAATCCTTTCTTTTCTCTGAAAAATATATCTGAGGTGAACTAAAGCTGGGGAAGGTCACAAATCTAATCTGTTACCCTGGTTTTTAAAGTCTTAGGCCTATGTGTTTACACAGAGTTTTTCAAACATTCTTCCCCAGCAGTTCCATAGGTAACCTTACACCCAAAACCCAAAACCATTGTCATCAAGTCGATTCCTACTCATGGCTATCCTATAGGATAGAGTAGAACTGCCCTATAGGGTTTCCAAGGCTGTAAGGAGCCCCGGTGGTGCAGTGGTTAAACGTTTGGCTGCTAACCAAAAGGTCAGCAGTTCAAATCCACTAGCTGCTCCTACGGAGTGGTTCTACTCTGACCTACAGGGTCACTATGAGTTGGAATCAACTCAATGGCAATGGGTTTCGTTAATTTTTATGGAAACAGACTGCCACATCTTTCTCACGTGGAGCAGCTGATGGGTTTAAACCACCAATCTTTGGGTTAGCAGCTGAACACTTAACCACTGTGCCACTGGGACTCCTTAATCTTAAACACACACACACACACACACACACACACAAAACTAACTCTGTTGCCATCAAGTCAATTCCGACTCATAGTGACCCTACAGGACAGAGTAGAACTGCCCCACAGGTTTTCCAAGGAGCGGCTGGTGGATTCCAACTACCGACCTTTTGGTTAGCAGCCTGAGCTCTTAACCACTGAGCCACCAGGGCTCCTTACACAGAACCCCCAAAATATAAAACAGAAAACTGTGGAGCTACTCTGGTTGAAACGGAGGTGGGAAGCCCAGGGTTCCTTGTGCTTGACTTCCCTCCTCTGTCAGGGTGCCACAGAACACCACTGGAGAGCCACTGATCTAAAACACACTTCACTTGAGGGCCTGGGCAAAAGTCACACCACAGGCACTCCCAGACACATGAAAGAAAAAACTGAGATAGCTTCTCCAGATCTGCTGCAGAGAGAGCCTTGGTGTCCTTAGTGTCTAGGCAATTGTTATACCGTCATAAAGATGGAGTTCAAAACTAGAAGTCACAAATGGGAGACTTCGAGGCAGAAGTGGATCACCTGGGAAAACTGGGCTGGCCAATTTCCCATGCCATAAAATTAGGCTAATTTGGAAGGGAAGTAGTCATTGATTCTCCTTTCCTCCACTAGAAAAATACAAAAAGACCATGCTACCACATGGATCACCAGACTTTTACTTAATTAACAATTTGCCATCGAGTTGACTCTGACTCATGGCAATCCCATGTGTATCACAGGAGAACTGTGCTCCATAGGGTTTTCAACGGCTGATTTTTCAGAAGTAGATCACCATGCCTTTCTTCCAAGGTACCTCTTGGAGAATTTGAACCTCCAACCTTTCTGAAGCAGCTAAGCACATTAACTGTTTGCACCACCCAAACCCGTTGCCATCGAGTCAGCAGTTCGAATCCACCATCCACTCCTTGGAAACCCTATGAGACAGATCTACTCCGTCCCATAGGGTCTCTATAAGTCAGAATGCACCACCCAAGGACTCCTTTAATTAACTAAAACCAAAACCAAACCCACTGCTGTCAAGTAGATTCTGACTCATAGCCACCCCACAGGGTTTCCAAGGCTGTAAATCTCTACGGAAGCAGACTGCCACATCTTTCTCCTGCCGAGCTGCTGGTGATTTCAAACTGCTGACCTTTGGGTTAGCAGTTGATCACTTTACCCGCTGCACCACCAGGGCTTCTCCCTGGGAAAAGCCAATTCTTGTTCCAAAGAGAAAAGAAAAAGGGTGGAGGGACTGCTACCCACTTTGTCATGGCTGCCTTAGCAACCGGGTCCCAGGTTACTCAGCTTCACACAAGGCCTTCCCCAAGGTCCCATCTGTCAGCCAGCGATGATGCCAAAATGAGACAGTGGGGCTACAAACTAATGGTATTTGTAGGATTTATGGATCAACTTGCTACCTAATGGTGTGCTACCTATGATCCCTAAGAACTTAAATCTGCTTCTTAAAAAATCTTAATAGAATAAATTTCCTGTTATTTCCAGAAAACAGAGAGTCACTAGGCTAAAAACGCCAAATTTTAAATCCTAATCCAATTTGAATTTTAAATTTTTAATTTAAATCCAATTCCATATATAATTAGCGAACCACTTTCATTTTCCCCTTACAACCTCCTTAGGAGGTAGACAGCTAGCAGCTACAGATTTGCTCATAGATTATTCCATCTAGCTAACTCATGCACACTACTTGGATTTCTCTCAAATCCCTCAAACTCAATACATCCAAAACTGAACTCATCACCTTCCTCCAGAACCTGTTCCTCCTAGATTCTCTCTCTCAGACAGAGGCACTAGTATACACTCAGTCATTCAGGCCAGGAATCTGAGACATCCTGGACTCTCTCCCTTCCTTGCCCTTACCTGATCCCTACTGACACTGAAGACCAAAGAAGAATTGACACCTTTGAATTGTGGTGTTGGCGAAGAATACTGAATATACCATGGACTGCCAGAAGAACAAACAAATCTTTCTTGGAAGAAGCACAATTAGAATGCTCCTTACAAGCAAGGATGGCGAGACTTTGTCTCATGTACTTTGGATATGTTATCAGTGGGGACCAGCCCCTGCAGAAGGACATCATGTTTGGTAAAGTAGAGGGTCAGCAAAAGAGAGGAAGACCCTCAGTGAGATGGACTGACACAGTGGCTGCAACAGTGGGCTCAAACAGAAATGATTGTGAGGATGCCACAGGACCGGGCAGAGTTTCGTTCTGTTGGACACAGGATCTCTGTGAGTCGGAAGTGACTCAACAGCACCCAATAACAACTGACACTGCCTACGGCAAGTTTCTGTCGTCTCCCGCCAGGACTACTGTAAAGGGCTCATTAACTGGTTTTCTCTCCCCCAAGTCCATCCTCCACACAGAGAGCCACGTAAATGGAAATCTGATCATGTCATGTTTCTTAAACCCCCCTGTGACTTACCATGGCCCTGCAGGGTAAATGCCAAGTTTTTTTGAATAGAGAGCCTCTGGTCCCAGCTCATGAATTCAGTCTAATATCCCTCCATTCTCTACCTCAAAATATTTGCTCCCACCATGCTGAACTTCTGGTTGTTTTCTGAATACATTTGCGAATCTCGTCTCTGTGCTTTGGCATATGCATAATTTCTGTGTAGGGTGTTCTTCTTTTCCACCTTCCTACTCTTTTCTCTATTCTTATATACACAGTTGGCTAATCTAGTTCCAACCTTCAAACCTGCAGCACTTAACTCAGGTATCACTTCCCCCAAGAAGTCTATCCTGATAGCCATGGCTAAGATAGGTGGCTCCATTTGGGGTCTCATAATACCCTGTGTAAGTTCCATTCCTTCGTCCTGGCATTTATCACAGTCCATTATAAAGGCAATGACAAAATCTTCTTTGCATCTTTGTATCCTTACTTCCTAGAACAACTACTGGAACGCACAGTAGATCTTCAATACATGTTTCATGGATAAATGAATGAATAAACGTGTGAGAGGAGTGAATGGATAGATATATCAGGATACCGAGAAATCTCCACCCATTTTCTGTGATGGTTCTGCTCACACCCAAATGATCCATAAAATGTTACCTACAACCTCTAAGATTGAGTGGGGTGGATGGAGGGCAGGAGGAGGTGGTAGAGGTGAATATAGGTAGGTACTCTGGGTTATGTAAATATCACCACCATCAGTCACCTCTGTCTCAGACCTTCCCTCAGAATGTCCACACATACCAGTCCCCGTGCAAACACATGCCTGCACACACATACACACACACATACACTATAGATTCTCGCTCTTCTTACTATAGGATGTCTCACTTTGAGGTAAAATGTTGAGACGATGATTTTTTTCCTAATACATTTTATCAGTCATTCAGCCCCACCTCAACACACAAATTCATTTTTATTCAGTCACTCGTTATACAATCATACGTTGAGCTCCAGCGTTGTGCAGGACGGTGTGGTAGCCTTGCCGATGCACATATGAATATCTCAGCATTCCTGGTTTTAGATTACATTTTAGAAGAGATAGCCACGTCCTGACTTCCTTTCCAACAAAAGTGGAAAATGGCTCTTTTAGTTTCCCTCCGTGAGACAGTAGGGGCAACTGCTTACTGCCTTTGGGAAAAGAATGGTTTCCTCCTTTTCTCCTGATACACGGATACATCGCCTTGCATGCCATCACCATTTCTTGGATTTTCTTTAGTCCTTTCATTCACCCAAACAAGCTTTAGGCTGAAGCCACACCACATCCTCCTCTACACCATCCTCTGTACAGGCACAGAGATTCACATTAGCTCTAGGAGTCAGCCAGGCTCCTCATATGGAATATTGTTGTTGTTAGCAGGTGCCTTCCAGTAGGTTCTGACTCATAACGACACTAGGTACAACAGAACAAAACACTACCAGGTCCTGCACCATCTTCACAATCGTTGCTATGTTTGAGCCCATTGTTGTGGCCTCTGTGCCAGTCCATCTTGTTGAGGATCTTCCTCTTTTCTCTGACCCTCTACTTTGCCAAGCATGATGTCTTTTTCCTGATAACATGTCCAAAGTCCATGACACGAAGTCTCGCCATCATCACTTCTAAGGAGCATTCTGGCTGTTCTTCTTCCAAGACAGATTTGCTCACTCTTCTAGCAGTTCATGGTATATTCAATATTCTTTAACAACATCATAATTCAAAGGCGTTAATTCCTCTTCAATCTTCCTTATTCATTGTCCAGCTTTCACGTGCATATGAGGCAATTGAAAATACCATGGACTGGATCAGGTGCACCTTAGTCTTCAAAGTGACATCTTTGGTTTTTAACACTTTTGAGAGGTCTTTTGCAGCAGATTTGTCTAGTGCAATATGTCGTTTGATTTCTTGACTGCTGCTTCCATGGGCATTGACTGTAGATCCAAGTAAAATGAAATCCTTGACAACTGCAATCTTTTCTCCATTTATCATGATGTTGCTTATTGGTCCAGTTGTGAGGATTTTTGTTTTCTTGATGTTGAGGTGTAATCCATACTGAAGCCTAACAGACTTTGATCTTCATCAGTAAGTGCTTCAAGTCCTCTTCACTTTCAACAAGCAAGGTTGTGTCATCAGCATATTGCACGTTGTTAATGAGTCTTCCTCCAATCCCGATGCCTTGTTCTTCTTTATATAGTCCAACTTTTCAAATTATTTGCTCAGCATACAGATTGAATAAGTATGGTTAAGTATACAGACTGAATAAGGATGGTGAATAAGTATGGTGAAAGAATAAAACCCTGACACACACCTTTCCTGACTTTAAACCACGCAGTATCGCCTTGCTTTGTTCAAACGACTGCCTCTTGATCTAAGTACAGGTTCTTCATGAGCACAATTAAGTGTTCTGGAATTCCTATTCTTTGCAATGTTATCCATAATCTGTTATGATCCCCACAGTTGAATGCCTTTGCATAGTCAATAAAACATAGGCAAACATCCTTCTGGTATTCTCTGCTTTCAGCCAAGATCCATCTGACATCAACAATGATATACCTTGTTCCATATCCTTTTCTGAATCTGGCTTGAATTTCTGGCAGTTTCCTGTTGATGTACTGCTGCAGCTGTTTTTGAATTATGTTCAGTAAAATTTTACTTGTGTGTGATCTTAATGATATTGTTTGACAATTTCCACATTCTGTTGGATCACCTTTCTTTGGAATAGGCACAACTATGTATCTCTTCCAGTCGGTTGGCCAGGAAGCTGTCTTCCAAATTTCTTGGCATAGACAGGTGAGCGCTTCCAGCATTGTATCCATTTGTTGAAACATCTCAACTGGTATTCATCAAGTCCTGAAGCCCTGTTTCTCACCATTGCCTTCAGTGCAGATTGGACTTCTTCTTCCTTCAGTACCATCAGTTCTTGATCATATGCTACCTCTTGAAATGGTTGAATGTTGACCAAATCTTTTTGGTACAGTGACTCTGTGTATTCCTTCCATCTTCTTTTGATGCTTCCTGCGTCGTTCAGTATTTTGCCCAAAGAATCTTTTGATATTGCAGCTTGAGGCTTGAATTTCCTCTTCAGTTCTTTCACCTTGAGAAATGCTGAGCATATTCTTCTGTTTTGGTTTTCTACTCAAGTCTTTGCACATTTCATCGTAATACTTTACTTTGTCTTCTTGAGCCACTCTTTGAAATCTTCTGTTCAGCAATTTTACTTCGTTTCTTCCATTCATTTTATCTACTCTACGTTCAAGAGCAAGTTTCAGAGTCTCTTCTGACATCCATTTTGATCTTTTCTTTCTTTCCTATCTTTTTAATGACCTTTTGCTTTCTTCATCTATGATGTCCTTGATGTCATCCCACCCCTCATTTGGTGTTCAGTCATTAGAGTTCAATGCATCAAATCTATTTTGGAGATGGCCTCTACGTTTATGTGGGATATACTCAAGTCATACTTTGGCTCTCATGGACACATTTTAATTTTCTTCAGCTTCAACTTGAACTTGTATATAATGGTCCATTCTATAGTTGGCCCCTAGCCTTGTTCTGACTGATGTTATTGAGCTTCTCCATTGTCTCTTTTCGCAGAGGTAGTCGATTTGATTTCTGTGTATTCCACCTGGCGAGGTCCACGTGGATAGTCACCATGTATGTGGTTGGAAGAAGGTATTTGCAATGAATAAGTCATTGTCTTGCAAAATTCTATCATGGGATCTCCAGCGTCATTTCTATCACCAAGGCCATATTTTCCAACTACTGATCCTTGTTCTTTTTTTCCAACTTTGGCATTCCAATCATCAGTAATTATCAATGCATCTTTATGGCATGTCTGATCAATTTCAGACTGCAGAAGTTGTTAAAAATCTTCAATTTCTTCATCTTGGCATTAGTGGTTGGTTCATAAATTCGAATAATGGTCGTGTTAACTGGGCTTCCTTCTAGGCATATGGATATTATCATATGGAATACGACAATCAAATGGAATCATAACCTCTAATTAGAGGAGGATGATGGTTCTAGAATTGACCAGAGCCCTCACTTGGGTAGATAGATGAGGCGTCTGGGAAGCAGTTCTAATGGTAAGGGGGAACTCTGGGAGGCTGTAGAGAGGAAAATGGAATCATATTGTTCCAAGTGAAAAAAAAACTGCCTTCTTTTCTTTCACCTTTTCCATGGGGCAACCATTCAGCAGAGGAAGAAAAGTTTAGTTTATTAAGGACTAAGTTTATCAACAGAAAGCGATTTGAAGCTATTATACCTCCATGACATAAGGTTACAAAAACCATAATCCTCCTCTGCAAAGATTCTTGTATGAAAACAAAATGGATGGATTGAAGGATGAATAGGTAGATGAATGGACAGTTAGATAGATAGATAGGCAGACAGACAGACAGACTACAGACAGACATAGATTTATACCTTCCTCCTGTCAAAAAATATTCTGAGCCACCCTTTTTATATATTGTGTATTTCCATAATATTATATGCTCATATCTCTCTAATGTTGCTATATTGTGACAAATGGTGACCATGAGCAGTTATTCTTTCCATTCAGTTGTTTGTTTTGAATCTTACTAGTCTTTTTACTTTAATCTCTTCTTTCATATATATTGCAACACAATTTAGTTTAAGAAATTTGAATTTAAAAGAGAAGTGTCTTTATTTTGGCATAATAGAAATTAAATGATACTTTTAAACTTTTTTTGCTAACCCTACGAAATGGCACGTTAAGTGCCTGGCACAGTGCTGAGCACATGACAGGTGCCCCAGTAAGTGTTAATTCCATTCCTTTCAATCCCTTTCAATAATTGTTGTTGTTGTGTGCCATTGAACTGATTCCAACTCATAGTGACCCTCTAGGGCAGAGAAGAACTGGCCCCGTAGGGTTTCCAGGGCTACAGTCTTTATGGAAGTGGATCACCAGGTCTTTTCTCCTGCGGAGCGGCTGGTGGGTTCAAACCACTGACCTTTCAGTTAGCAACCCAGGGCTTAACCATTGCACCACCAGGGCCGTTATGATGTTATGGATGTTGATGAGACTTATATATATAGCAATAAGTCACTATTACTTATTATTATATATACTACATAGATCTAGTAATGTCACTAAAAACAAAAATTTTCTTAATATCCCCCATGATGCTTTAAACATCCAGATGTACTTTTCTCCTCATTGTGATGGATTCTCTGACATCGGAATATCTGAGGATCATATTATGCATCTACCATTTTCTAGCTGTGAGAACCTGGACACGTTATTTAGCTTCTCCAGGACTCAGTTTATTTGTCTGAAAAATGGGGGTCCTCAGCTAATTGTTAGGATAATTAAAGAAGACAATAATGTATTGCAGGGCTTGGAGCAGTGACTGCACACAGGGCATACTCTGTGAATACAGTGGTATGGTTTTTCAGGTTGCAGGCTGGAGTAGAATTGGCCTCTTCATCAGAAAAACACCTGAAAAAGTAACCACAGCTCATTGACTAGAAACCATCCCAAGATATATACCACAGCAACAGAAACTAAGGCCATGTTTTGAGCTGCATGTGCTTCTTTTACAGACCCCAGGGGATTAGTTAGCTTTATTTCTCTAAAATCAGCTACTAATATTCTAAGAATACCTGAAAGGATGCTTAACGCAGGTGTGAAATACCCTTTCCCACATTCTGTAAGAGAGTTTAAGATTATGGAATTAAATTCCAGCAAATGATATCAATTAAAAAGTAATTTAGGAGCAGCCTAGAATAGATCATAAAGAAATACTACATGGAACTAGAAAGTAAATTATGTTTTCTACAGAGGGAAAACACAGTCTGGCTTTTTGAAATTTAAAAAGAGCTGTTCTAGGCTATTTGAATAATAATAAGTAATGTAGGCTGCAGTTAATCCATTCTTGGAATTACCATGAAAATAAACTAGACTATTTTGTGTTAGCAATAAGGCAAAGGAAAGAAAATGAAAGCATAAAAGTGATGTAAGAAAATGAAATGGAATATATCACTTCTACACTTTCAACAAACACATCTCAAGGTTCAGTTCTAATAAGCATGAGGCCCATTGGTTTTTGTTATTTTTTTTTTTTTTAAGCTGAAGATGCCATAGCACCAGGTGATGTCTTTTGAAGAGAGTAGAAGGGACGTTCTGTGTCCTTGCTGCCCTGTGGTTAGCGTGCTCCACAGAGTAATTTCAGGCCAGAAGTCTGGTCTTTTAGATCATAGTTGGAGACACACAGAGCATGCAACTCAGAGCTAATCCTTATGAAAAGTAAATAGGACAAGAAGCCATTTTATTTTTATTTGAATTTCTACTTTTTCATATTAACAGGTCTTAGAAGCACAAAGACCATAAGAGAAACCAGCAGGAATTGGTCCAAATAGCGCAGAGAAGGCAGGGAAAAATAAAAAACCAGTCTGAAAACAACAACAAAAGCCTCCTTTCTTTTGGTGTGGTTACCTTGGATCTCCATTTCTGTATATTTTAACTTTTATTCTGTTTATCGGTTTCCATCTGAAAAATAATGTCCGAGCCAAATTTTCATCCTATGTAATTCGATGAGGATCCTCTTTGCTTTCTTGGGGTCTCATTCTCCCATGGCGTTGCCTAAGATGTAAATCTGATCCCTAAGGGAATATTATTTCAGTGAGAGGAGAAACTTCCTTTTATGGTAGCGTGGTATCATTTAAGTGTTTTTTTTTTTTTAATGTAATCTTTAAGGGAGATATCATTTGTAAGTGGTAGTGATATCAATTTAATCATTTGAAGATAATAGAACACAAAACGATGGTGTTTTCTTCTTAAGTGGACTTAATCAAATGCAGAGTTTACAAGTCTCCCATTTAGAGACATTTCTTCCAATAAGCACTTTTCCTGCTGAGTCACTGTGGTTTTCATGGAATTGGTTTTTGAGGGTTGGAATTTGCATGGCTTAACATTTCTTCTCAGCCCTGAAGAGTTTTTTTTGACCCCCCCACCCCAACCATTCTCTGGCCTACTTTGCTTCCATGAGCCTGAGGATGTCTCAGTATTAACAACCTGCAAGGTTAGTTGGCTTCATCCCTTCCCAGTTGGCCATGTAGAACCCTTCCTGAAGACGGCCGTGGGGTCTACTGAGGTCCAACTCCATTCTCAATAACCAAGCCACCTATCTCCCTATTGGATAGTGTAGTTCTAGAGTCTTGGGTGGTGCAGTTTTGAGTCTATTTTTATTATATTCATTAGAGTAACTCGATATTTACATTTCCTCATGTTGTTTTCAAATTTGGCTCCAAGGCACAAAAAAATCTGAATTATCTTCTTTGATTTATCCCAGGAGAAAATATTCTTTATGTTCTCCCTAAAAACACATCCTATTGGAATATGTTCTCCTGGAAAATGCATCCTAATGGAAGAAGTACAACCTGAATGCTCCTTTGAAGCAAGGATGGAGAGACTACCTGTCACATGCTTTCGACATGTTATCAGGAGGGATGAATTCCTGGAGAAGGACATCATGCTTGGTAAGATGGAAGGTCATTGAAAAAGAAGACCCTCAAGGAGACGGATTGACACAGTGGCTGCAACAATGGGCTCAGCATAGCAATGATTGTGAGGATGGTGCAGGACAGGGCAGTGTTTTGTTCTGTTGTTTGTAGGGTCACCAAGAGTTGGAACCAACTCAATGGCACCTGACAACAACATCGATGAAGCTTTGTTCACCTTTTATTTATGAAAGGAACAAAATTTGTTACGTGAAGATAAGTAAAAACCTAGCTTGACCTTTGCTCTTGGGAAACCCAGCTCCTAATGGTTTTGATCCCTTTAACATAAAATTACTGTAAGGTCAACTTTGATTTGTACTGGGTTTCCAGCCACTCCTTCTTGATTTTTAATTGGTCTATTGCTCTTTATTGCCCTAACAACATCCTCAGAGTCCACGTTGTAGGACCATATCATAATAAATTTCTTCCAGCATTTCTAGTAACTAAACTCTCTTGGAAGGAACCCAAAACATATCAGTGTTATACCAAATTCTACACAATGTTGGGATACAAAACAGCCATGCATTATTTGTGTGTGTGTGTATATGTGATTGAGCAAGTAGGGTTTATTGCTTGTTGCAACAAGGAAAAACACATACTAGGGGGCTGTGGAGCATCTCAGTAAGAGAGTTTTAGAAAGGCCTCGTTATAAGATTTGGGCTTGGATTGGGAAGATTCAAGGCAGTGGGTCTCTGCTCTGGATTGGATGCTGTCAGGAAGTGGGGCTAAGTGTATGACTGGATGTCTTAATGAATTTGGAGTAGAAGGAAGGAAGACTAGAGCAAGGTTACAGCTATAATTGTTAGAGGGAGGTTTGGTATTTTTGTGATTTGCACAGTGACCTTGTTTTTGTCTGTGCTTAGAAAAGATTGCTGAGTGGTCATGTTTTTATCTCCCTTTTTCGTGGTCTCAGAGTAACCTTATCGGCTATTGGTATTTTGTGCAATTGCATGCGTTCATCAGGATTACCCCATAGCCTAGCTGTGAATGCCAGGCCAGCTCCTAAGGATTCCAAGGCCCTGCTGATATTACCGGGCCAGCTCCTAGCTGTCAGGGGATGCTTTTCTCTTCATCAGAAGAAAAAAAGGAATATCCCTGATTGTGCCCTCTTCACTCCCCCACCCTTGTCCTTGTACTGCTATCAGTCTTCAAACAGGAATTTTCTTAGTGGATGGAAAAGATTATTACAACAATCTCAGATAAACTCTGATCAACATCATTAGGGTTCCTCATACTAAATGGACAGATTCTTTTGTTTGCTTTTCCCTAAAGATGTGGAATATGAACTTATTAGTGGCACTGAACTAGCAGCGTTGCCCACCTTCTACTAAATGTATCCAAAAAGACTTCTTGAGTGTATACATTATTTTAACGTTCCTGTGAATGTTTTGTAATTTGTTTTATACAACCCAACTCATTTAGCGAAATTATGATGCAGGTGTTGATGACCTAATTTGTGAAATTCTGAATAGGTAAATTTGGAGGTAATTAAGTGTACATATTACTAAAATAGCTGCTTTTAATCATCCAAATGTTTCCATTTGTGAAAACGTTATAGAGCTTTATCATGTAAAAATCTATAGTATGATGTTTTAATGGTTAATATGTTCTGTCATATCATTTGATGGGTTACTAATACGTCGTTTAAAATATTATGTACAATATAAGATTTATATTAATCATTAAAAATAGCATACTTTCTAATAATTAGCTGAATTTTTTAGATAAATTTAGAGATAAATTAGGAAGGATTCCTTAAACCACACACATATCTCTGGTAATATGAAATTTTTGTGTAGGTTAAAAACAAATATTGATCTAAAAAGATGTAATCCTTAAAAATATTTTAATTGCATATGAAAAACATCTCCGCATTAACAACACATAATTATCCTGTTCTAGCTGTCTTAAAAATTTTGTTTGATAAAGTAGTATGTAAAACAGTAAGAAATAGATTAACAATAAAGTGATAAATATACATTTACTAAAATAAAAGTGTTTAAGAGAGGAGGGCAAATATTTTCTTCTCTTTAACTTCTTCCAAGCTTAGTTGAAGTACAGTAAGAATTGTAACTAGGGTAACATAGGTGATATTAAACATGGCAATCCGAGCAAACCACAAATCACAAAAGATAGCAAAAACTGATACCCATCCAATCCATGATACCCATCCAATACATTGCTGGTGTTCAGATGGGAGGGTGCTGGCCTTGGCATTCACTGTTGGCTCCATGCTCAAATGTTTCTGAGGAGATAAAACATAAGACCAGGAGTGGTCTTCAGACTCTGGACACCGAGCTACGAAAGTCTTTCTGCAGAGTTGCTGTTTGCAGGGCCTTTGTGACTCGCCCTTTCTCATTACTGAGCTAATCAAAGTCTTTGCTTGAAAAGAACCATTGATTGCTTGGGAACCCATAGAAGAATTCACAAATTCTCTATGAAAATTTTAGAACAACCTAGACGTTTTTATGAAACTGATATACAACTAAATTAAATAGCAATAGGAAGTATGCATATACCCGTGAGCCTATAAAGATGGAATACAATTATAAAGGAGCACAGCTCAAGTAAGAGATAGTAAATATTTAGGCAGATACGTTAGAAGTGTACGTTAAGAAGGCAATGGCTCTCAAGCAATTTAGATTGGGAAACGTGTTTAAATTGCACATTTTTATGCTATTTAATCTAAAATCTATTAAGGTGGAGAGAGATATGAAAGGCAGTTTGGCAACAGCGCCAGTCTCAGGAGAAGAAACCTGATATGTAAACTGAGTATAATGGATGAGAAGAGTTCAAGAAGTCAGGGACAAATTTCAGGATGTTGAGAAACCAGTTTAACTTCCTTGAGTTTTTCATTCATTAAGTATCCTGACTCCAGAGGTAGCAGGCAAGTGATGGAGTTTTCAGTACCATACTCGACTTTATAATGATTGACCAAGAGTCTTATTAAAATGAATTTACAGTTAATATATGGCAACATTAGCAAAATATCTTTTTGGAGAATACGGTTTATCAATTTCATCTAAAAACATTGTAAGAAAGGAGCTACAAAGGCAATTAATACGTAGAACTCTTCTGGTGTGACTGTTGTGTTTGCTGCCCTAAGTATCATGACATCAACTTGTAATGGCCTTCAGTAAAAAGCATTGAAGTTCTGATCTGTGCTTATTGAATTATAGAATCTTAGGGTTAGAAGTCACCTAAGATGTTGCTAATTCAACCCAGTCTTTTCTGCAATATTCCTGCTAAAGGCTCATCCAGACTCTTCATAAACACTAACAATATCAAAGAATTTAGAAACGAGATGATTCTCATTTTCAGAAAGTTTTAACTGTTAAAGAGTTCTTCCCTGTATAGTTCCAAAGTGCATCTATCTGTAACTTCCCTTCTCTAGGTATAATTTCCCTAGACACTCAAAGTAAATACAGACCCTACTCCCCAGGATAACTCTGCCCACTTGTTCAGTCTTCTCTTTAGTTCATTTCACAGTTATCATGATTTATGATTTTTATCATTTTTTCTGAGGGTCCTTGAGGTGTGCAAATAGTTAATGCTTGCTAGGCTGCTAACCTAAAATTTGGAGGTTCAAGTCCACCCAAAGGTGCCTTGGAAGAAAGGCCTGGCAACCTACTTCCAAAAAATCAGCCATTTAAAACCTTATGAAGCACAGTTCTACTCTAACATATATGGGGTCACCATGAGTTGGAACCAATTTGATGGCAACTGGTCGGATACCATCTTTTCTGGGTCTCTCCGGTCTGTCAGTGTTCCTGTTCACGTGCTGTGTTGGTAGGTGCTGTTGAGTCCGTTCTAAATCATAGTGACCCTATGTACCACAGAACGAAACACTGCCTGGTCCTGCACCATCATCACAATTGTTATACTTGAGCCCATTGTCGCAAACACTGTGTCAATCCATCTCATTGAGGGTCTTCCACTTTTTCACTGACCTTCTACTTTACCAAGCATGATGCCCTTCTCCAAGTACTGGTCCCTCCTGAGAACATGTCCAAAGTGCATGAGACGAAGTCTCTCCATCATCACTTCTAAGGAACATTCTGGCTGTACTTCTTCCAAGGCAGATTTGTTCATTCTTTTGACAGTCGTGGTATATTCAATATTCTTCACGAACACCATAAGTCAAAGGCATCAATTCTTCTTCAGTCTTCCTTATTCACTGTCCAGCTTTTGCATGCATATGAGGCAATTGAAAATACTATGGCTTGGGTCGGGCCCACCTTAGTCCTCTAAGTGACGTCTTTACTTTTTAACGCTTTCAAAGAGGTCTTTTGCAGTAGATTTGCCCAACACAATACATCGTTTGATTCTTGACTGCTGCTTCCATGGGTATTGACTGTGGATTCAAGTAAAATGAAATCTTTGACAACTTCAATCTTTTCTGCATTTGTCATGATGTTGCTTATTGGTCCAGTTGTGAGGATTTTTGTTTTCTTTATGTTGTGGTGTAATCCGTACTGAAGGCTGTAGTATGATCTTCATCAGTAAGTGCTTCAAGTCCTCTTCACTTTCAGCAAGCAAGGTTGTGTCATCTGCATAACACAGGTTATTAATGAGTCTTCCTCCAATCCTGATGCCTTGTTCTTCTTCATAGAATCCAGCTTCTCAGATTATTTGATCAGCATACAGATTGAATAAGTATGGTGGAAAGATACAACCCTGACGCACACCTTTCCTGACTTTAATCCACGCAGCATCCCCTGGTTCTGTTCAAATGACTGCCTCTTGGTCTATGTGCAGGTTCCGCATGAGCACAATTAAGTGTTCTGGAACTCCCATTCTTCACAATGTTCTCCATAATTTGTTATGATCCACACAGTTGAATGCCTTTGTGTAGTCAATAAAACACAGGTAAACATCTTTCTGGTATTCTCTGCTTT
>NW_004443954.1:5916980-5935720 GCF_000243295.1 Trichechus manatus latirostris
ATCTTTCTGGTATTCTCTGCTTTCAGCCAAGATCCATCTGACATCAGCAATGATATCCCCCATTCCATGTTCTCTTCTGAATCTGGCTTGAGGAGGGTCTCCAAAACCAGCACAACATCCCGCACATTGTCTGACCTAAGCAGGATAGAACAGGACTTCGTCCTCCCTGAGCAGAGCACTGTGTTTCCTTCTAAGATAGGGTCGAGTTCTTTGGCAACTACACCACACTGCCAACTCATATTGATCATGTGGTCCATAGTATGCTGCTAACTATAGGTTTTTTGTAGACACTTTTCATCAGATTAAGGAGATTTCCTTCCATTCCTAGTTTTCTAAGTTTATTTATCACAAATAAATACGAATTTTATTGAAGTCTTTTTTGAATCTATTGAAATAATTGCATCATTTTTCTTCTTTACACTATTAGTGAGACAAACATCACTGATGCATTTTACAAAGGTTCAACAAACATTGCATTCCTGAAACCAATCCAGTTTTGTTATAGTTTATTGTCTGACTTATGAATTGCTGATTTCTGCTTGCACATATTTTGTTTAGAATTTTTACCTCTGTCCTTGTGAGTAGTATCAGCCTAAACTATCTCTTTCTTATAATATCCTTATCAGGCTGGGATTGTAAGGTTATGCTGACCTCATAAAAATGAACTAGGGAGTTGTATCAGTTTGCTAGGGCTGCTGTAACAAATTACCACAAATCTGGTGGCTTAAAACAACAGGAATTTTGACAGGGAACACAATAGAGAGTCCCTGATGGGGCGGGAGAAAAGTGGAGTGCAGAACTCAAATTCTACTAAGAAGACCAGACTTGGTGCTTTGTTTGAGAATGGAGGGACCCTGGAAGACATGGCCCCCCGGACTCTCTGTTAGCCCAGAACTGAAAACATTCCCGAGGCCAACTCTTCCAACGAAGATTAGACTGGACTATTGGACATAAAATGATATTGGTGAAGAGTGTGCTTCTTAGCTCAAGTAGACATATGAGACTAAATGGGCAGCTCCTGTCCAGAGGCAAGATGGGAAGGCAGAAAGGGTCAGGAGCTGGTTGAATGGACACGGGAAATCCGGGGTGGAAAGGAGGAGTGTGCTATCACAATATAGGGAGAGCAACTAGGGTCACATAACAATGTGTGTATAAATTTTTTATGAGAGACTAACTTGAATTGCAAACTTTCACTTAATGCATAACAATAAAAACAAAACAAAAGAGGAATTTATTCCCTCACAGTTCTGCAGGCTCAAAGTCTGAAATAAAGGTATCCGCTGGGCCATGCTCCCTCCAAAGACTCTCGGGGAGAATTCTTTCTTGCCTCGTCCAGCTTCTGATGGTTTCTGGTGTTCCTCGGCTTGCAGCAGCGTATCTCTAGTCTCTGCCCGTGTCTTCACATAACCTTCTCTGTGCCTCTGTGTGTCCTTTTCTGTCTACTCTAGGGACACATACACTGGATTTCTGGTCCACCCTAATCCGGTATGAGCTCATCTCAATCTTTACCTTAGTGACATCTGCAAAGACCCACATGAGGTCATGTTCTGAGGTGCTGCGTGGGCATGAATTTTGGGGAGAACTATTTAACCCAGTACAAGAATGTTACCCTTTTTTCAGTTATCTGGAAAAGTTTCTCTTCTAATTCTCTCTCAGATGTACGATGAGTTTGCCTATGTTCCCTCTAATCATAGATGATTCCCCCCACCCCTTTGGTCAGTATTGATGTCTCAAAATTACAGAACTAATTTCTTCACTAGTTAGGGGTCTTTCAGATGGTTTGACCTTGTTGTTTTGGTTTGGTTTTTTTTCACTGTGGCTGTTTCATTCTTGTCTACTCTTACTTTATTATTTCCTTCTCCTTTTTGGGTTTATTTGCTGTTCTTTTTCTAACTACTTAAGATAAATGATTTGCTCTTTAATTTTCAACCTTTGTTCTTATGTATGCATTTAAGGCTATAAATTTTTCCATCAACACAAATATATTTTAGTTTTATTATCATTCTGTTCATAATATTTCTCTGGTTTCCTTTGTGATTTCTTTTTACACAGAGGTTATTTAGTAGTGTGTTTCTTAATTTCCAAACATATAGGAACTTTCCTAGTTATCTTTCTATTATTGATTTCTCTCTTGAGTGTGTTGTGGTCAAACACTATATACTATCTATGATTTATATGGCCACTTCCTTCACGGACCCGTCAATATTTGTGAATGTTCTGTATGCATGAAATAAAGACTATTCTGGGTGTGCTGTGTACCTTATGTGTCCATCAGGTCACGTTTGTTAGTTATGTTTTTCAGAGCTTCTATATGCTATTGGTTTATTGCTTCCTTGTTCTGTGAATTGCTGAGAAAGGTATATTCAAATCTCCCACATGGATTTTTTTATTTCTACTTGTCTTTTAATTTTTGCTGTATTATTTGAGGTGACTTTATTAGATGCATATAAATCTAGAATTATATATCACTAGTGAATTACAAATAATATCATTAAGAAGTGACTTCTTTCATCTCTAATAATAACTGCTGCCTTAGATTCTATAATACTTCTTTTCTGATATCACTATAGCTTCACTAGCTTTTGTTGTCGTTTTTGTTAGCTTAGCAGGACCTATATTTTTTCCATTGCTTAATGTTTCACCTTTCACTGCCCTTAGGTATTCGTTATTATTCTTGAAAACAGAATATGGTTAGTGTTTGTTTAATGTGGTATTATCGTTGCCTTTTGATTGTATAATTTAATCGATATCGCTTTTAATATAATTACTAACATATTTGGGGCTAAATCGAATTTTCAGTCTTTGTTCTTAGATACTCATTTAAGGCTATCAATTTTCCCATCAACACCAATACATTTTACTGTGTCTTTCTGTTTGTTTTGCCTGTTGTGGTTTTTTTTTTTTGTTGCTGTTGTTTGCTGTTTGGATTTTTGTTGTTGTTGCTGTTGGTTTCATTCTGTTCTTTCATTATTTCAGATTATTTCTTTTCCTTCCATTTCTTTCTTTGTTTAGAAAGTATATATTTTTGTTTGTTTGTCTGTTTGTTTTTGCTGTTTTATTAGTATTAATCCTAGAAATGGTAATATGTACCCTTGTCTCATCAAAATCTAGCTTTCTCCTTCCAGCCAAAATTAAGTAAAAGGGAACAGATTTATCCTCCCACCTAAAACGACTGAATAATCAGACAGACACAATATTTGAAATAATGGTGTCATGGTTTGAATTGCATCCACCAAAAATATGTGTCAACTTGGCTAGGCAGTGATTCTCAGTATTACGTGATTGTCCACCATTTTGTCATCTGATGTGATTTTCCTGTGTGTTGTAAATCCCACCTCTATGATGTTAATGAGATGGGATTAGTGGCAGTTATGTTAATGAGGCAGGACTCAGTCTGCTAGATTAGGTTGTGTCTTGAGTCAATCTTTTTTAGATATAAAAGAGAGAAGCAAGCAGAGACATGGGGGACCTCCAACCACCAAGAATGCAGAAGCAGGAGGGGAGCATGTCCTTTGGACCCAAGGTCACTTCGCGGAGAAGCTCCTAGACCAGAGAAAAAGATGACAAGGACCTCCCCCCAGAGCCGACAGAGACAGAAAGCCTTCCCCTGGAGCTGGCACCCTGAATTTGGACTTCTAGCCTGCTAGACTGTGAAAAAATACATTTCTCTTTGTTGAAGCCATCCACTTGTGTTATGTCTGTTACCACAGCACCAGATGACTGAGAACAAATAGCTCTCAAGGAATTAGACATAAGGCGACTAAGTCCAGTGATCCCTGGGAAGCAGGAAACAAATGTGGTGAGCTCTAAGTTTGCCCCAGCTTACTGCTTAGTGTACTGTGGTCATAGACTACATACTATCTATGACTTCTATGGCCACTTCCTTTCTGGGCCAGTCAATATTTGTGAATGTTCTGTACGCATGAAACAGAGTATTCTGCCATTGCTGGGTGTGTTGTGTACCCCATTTTTCACAATCTGTGGTGAGAAAGGGGGATCCCAGGGAGAGCCAGGTGGTGTTTCTAATTTGTGGAGATAGATCTGGGAGTCAAGGGAAGTAAAAGTTATTAGAGTTTGTAGGGCAGAGTACTGAAGAGGAGAAGGTTACACAGAGGCAGAATTCCAGAGATCTGCAAATGTTTGCCTCAAGTATTCAATTGAGTACTGATCAACACATATGTATGAGGAAACTCCCCAAGGCCTTGGAAAGACTCATCCAAAATATTAGAGGAAACAGTGCCCTCAAATCACCAGGGTCAGCAACAATGCCTGTTCCCAACAGCCAGAGTGAAAAACTTATAATTCAATTTTATCAGTTAGTACTAAGAAAGGTGTTACCTCAGTATTGGGGAAAAATTAACTATAGGCTAGATGCTGCTCTTGTCCCATATGACAAAAGATAAAAGAAGACCTAAAAAGATCCAGCTGGTACCAAATAGCTATGTCCCAAGTAAAGCTCAAGGCATTTTATAGGAATAAAAATACCTAGTACCCAAAAAGTGACATACCCAGTGATTATCATCCAATAAAAAGTTACCAGGCATGCAAAGAAGTACAAAAATGCAACCCATAATGAAGAGAAAAAGAAATCAATTGAACCTGACTCAGCTATGACGCCAATGACGGAATTAGTAAAGAAGCGCTTGAAAATAGCTACTATGTTCAAGCAACTAGAGGAAAGACAGGACATGTTAAATAGACACAGGAAAGATTCTTAAAAGGCACAAATAAAACTCATAGGGATGAAAATCACAATGACTGAGATGAAAAATACATTGGATGAGAGTAAAGGCAGATTACACCTTGCAGAAAAACAAATAAACATGAGTAATCCTGAAGACATAACAATAGAAACGATCCAAAATGAAACACAGAGATCAAAAAGACTAGGGGAAAAGCCACAGAGTTTTGGTGAGCAGTGAGCTTTGGGACAACTTTTGCTGTCAAATATACATGTAACTGGAGTCTCTGAAGGAGAGGAAAGAGAAGGGAGAAACAAATTCTTGAAAAATAATAGCTAAGGTGTTTCCAAATTTGATTAAAAAATATTCACCTACATATTCTTGAAGCTCAGCAAACACCAAACGCAAAAAACATGAAGAAAATTACACTGAGGCTCATCATATCAGGTTGGTTAAAACCAGTGTTAAAGAGAAAATCTTAAAAGCAGGCAGAAAAAAAGAGAGAGAGGAATTAAGTTAAAGATGATGGCATGTTTCTCTTTGGAAACAATGTATGCTACAAGCAATACCTGAAAAACAAAATTTGTCAACCTAGAATTCTATACCCAGTGAAAAGATATCTCAAAAACTCATGGGAAATAAAGACATTTCAGACATATATAAGTTGAAATCATTCATCCCCAGTAGACCCGTATTACAAAAATATTAAAGATCTTAAAGCAGAAAGAAAATGATACCAGATGAAAACCTGGATCGGCAGAAAGGAAAGAAAAGAACTAGAAATGGGAACTACATGGGTAAACATAAAGAATTTTTCTTACTGGTTAAACCACATTAAAGATAATCAATTGTTGAAAACAAAAATAATAGCAATGTATTGTGGATTTTGTAACATATGCAAAAATAATACATATGACAGCAGTAGCAAAAAAAAAAAAAAAATCAAAGTATACTGTTGTTAGGTTTTTGTAATTACCAGAAGTAGTATAGCACAAGGGTAGACAGATGTATAAATATCCTAAACTAACCACCAAAGGAGCCCTGGTGGTGCAGTGGTTAAGTGCTCAGATGCTAACGGAAAGATTGTCGGTTCGAATCCACCAGCTACTCCATGGAAGAAAGATGTGGCAGTCTGCTTCTGTAAAGATGACAGCCGTGGAAACCCTATGGTTCTACTCTGTCCTGCAGGGTCACTTTAAGTTGGAATCTACTCCATGGCAACAGCTTTTTTATTATTATTATTTCTCAAGAATTTAAAGGAACATGTTAGTCATAAAAATGACTCCCTTCAAGCAGCAAAGCTGCTCAGAGATAGCATTTCTGTGTACATGAAATGAATTGTGTGATCTCTCTCAGTAATGTGTCTATAATAGCTCGAGTTTTTAATAAGTAATGTAGTCACCTCCTATGCATGTAGACCTTCCTGTCAAAAAAGATAGAATGTGGTCTTCCATTTGAATAGAAACTTGGAATAAAAAAAATGTTTTTGGTTGTTGATTAGGTCTGAGTTATACAGATAACTCCAAATTAACCAGAAATATCTTGGTTCACTTTTTCATTCATTTAACAGATGTTTATTGAATATCTAGTAAGTGCAAGATACTGTTTGTACTCGAGATAAAATAAAAAAAGAGAGCTTTTTTTTTATGAGTAGTTGTTTTAGATTGTGTAGGCCTGTTTTCATGTCTAAGACCATTTAATTAAAGACAACAAAGGTCATGAAATCTGATCCAAGAAACAGCAAATAGTCTAGAATAATATGGGTTTCTGACAATTTACTAGCTAATTTGAAAAAGTATTAGGTTGTTCAAGATCCTTACACATTTCTTTTCCATATGCTCTCATAATCATGTGGATTTTAATAAGAATTGTGGCTTTTTTTTTTTTTTCATTAAACCACCAATATTTTCCACAATCTACAAAATTAGATCCTTAGGTTGATTAAAACTTGTCCCTGGATGGTGCAAATGGTTAAAGCTCACAACCACTAGCCTAAAGGTAAGAGGTTTGAGTCCACTCAGAGGCACCTCTGAAGAAAGGCCTGGCAATCTCCTTCCAAAAAATCAGCCACTGAAAACCTGACAGAGCACATTCTGCTCTAACACACATGGGATTGCCATGAGTTGGAGTAACAAAGTGGCAACTGGGCATTTTTTGTTGTTTTGTTTTGTTTTCATCAATAGGATGACTTTTTATCCCTCTTTTCCCAGGACAATCCCTGTTGTTCTGGGCCACATTCTCAAAAGAATCTTGCCTTGGAAAATAAAATACCTAGTCAGGTTACTTATAGATAAATGAACAATGGGACAGGATGTAGGACTATATTTCAAAAGAAACAAAAAAGATATCTAGGAGCCAAATATAAATTTATAAAATTGCCTTATAATAGTCACGTTAAATTGTTCTTTCCATAACTAACTGTGGACTCTCTATAAGTTGTTTTGAGTATTATTTTTTGCATTGATTACTTGAAAACGAAGACGATGTTGATTAGTGGGAACTCTGGTTTTAGAACAGGTTTGTAAAGGGCAGTGACATATGATATTTATCTACAGAATCAGTAAAAGCCATTAGCTCTGCTTCCACTCCAGAGAGACAGCAACATGCTATGCATGATAGCCAGAAAAAACACTAAAATAGTTTCACGAGCAAATTTCATTGTGCCCTCAGGGATGATTTTTAGTCAAGATCACTCCGAGTCTGCTATAACAAAGGTCAGGATATAAAGAACACAGAAGGAATATCCAAGGTGCCTTGATCTTTTCTTGATGACTTACAGTGTAACGGTCACCCGGGACATTCTACACTGACAGTCTTTCCTTTGAGTTGGGAAATATTATTTTATGTTTCTTTCACTTATTTTGCCCAATGGCACTTGTAAGTTGTTGCATGAAAATTATATGTATGCACAGTTGCTATACAAATAAAGAAAGAGTTTTCGTGGAATTACTTTTTACAATTAAATCTGTTTGGCTAGATTAGCATTCTATTCAAGCCAATGAAGCAAAATTACCCCCTGGGTGTCTCAGGTTAAGAATTTGGCCTAATGAAATGATAGCTCATGTATCACTGTCAGTACATTAATAAATTTTATTTGCAGTTGTATAGATTTGCTAGCTTGAGAAATTTAATTCCCGTTGAAAGATGCCTTCATGACACCTTAAAAAATTTACCACTACAGAGTTAAGGGTGGATATACACCCATTTTACAGATGAAGAAACTGAAGTTCAGATATAAAAGGAAAAAAAAAAACAAGAAATGCAAGATCTGCGCTTTTGCTATGTGGAAAATAGGAATTTATTATTTGTTTTTTTAAAAGTATTGGAAAGAGTTATGTGAGAAAACCAAACACATTGCCATGGAGTCTATTCCAACTAGTAGCAACCCTATAAACCAAAAACAAACCCATTGCATCTGGTGGATTGTGACCCTCCCTATAGGACAGAGTAGAACTGCCGCCTAAGGTTTCCATGAAGCAGCTGGTGGATTCAAACTGCAGACCTTTTGGTTAGCAGCCACATCACTTAACCACTGTGCCACCAGGGCTCCATACCAAACCCAGTGGGGTTCAGATCATGTTGCATTTGTTTTACTCTTTATCAATTAATGTCAATTATATTGTTGGCATTTATTGAGCACTTACTACTGCCAAGAATTCAATGATGTGCTTAATCTGTACTATCTACTTAAATCCTCACAACAGTATTGTAAGATTGTTGTCTTCATGGCCACTTAAAAAATACCAAACCAAACCCCTTGCCATCAAGTCTATTAGGACTCATAGGGACTCTATAGGGATTCCAGGGAGGGGCTGGTGGATTCAGACTGCCTGACCTTTTGGTTAGCAGCCTGTGCTCTTAACCACTGCACCACCAGTGCTCCATGGTTGCTTTACAGATGAGGGAATGTGGCCTAAAAGATTAAGTAATTTACCCTGGTCTCACAGAGCCAGAATTTTGAGTTACATCCAATTCCAGAGCATTCATCTTAAACCAGGCTGCCAAACTACTTCTGGAGGCGAGATTGCCATCCATGACGTTCTGGGAATTGTGCAATTACCTCTAGCTCAGAGGACAAACCTACCAGTCTGTATTAGCTCCATTTTGCAGGTGGAGAAACAGAGGTCCTGGCTCGGTACAAGACAATAGATTTGTTTGGCTGCAAAGGTGAACTCTTTACACTGTATGACTGCTGACTCCTCAATCCCATCCCTCCTAAATTTACTTTAAAGAAAAGTAAATAATCAGTGTTCTTCAAGTCTTCCTTTGCATAAAACCAGAAAACCAGACCCCTTGCTACCAAATCTACTCCAACTCACAGCGACCCCAAATGTTACAGAAGGGAATTGCTCCGTACGGTTTTCTTGGCTGCAATCTTCACAGAAACAGATCAGCAGGCCTTGCTTCCGTGGAGCAGCTGGGTGGATTCCAACTACCAACCTGCCAATCGAAAACCACTTTCACCACTCAGGGATCTTCTCTTTTTATAGTCTAGTATTGTTTTCTCCCACCGAAGAGAAATCATTCCTGTGGTTTAAAGAGTGTTTTTTAAAGATGTCTACACACCCAGTATGGAGCCCTGGTGGCACGGTGGTTAAGCGTTTGGCTGCTAACCAAAAGGTCAGCATATCGAACCCACCAGCCGCTCCTTGGAAACCCTGTGGGGCAGTTCTACTCTGTCCTATAGGGTCACTCTGAGTCAGAATCAACTCAATGGGAATGGAGATGGGTATGCCCACTATGCGCAGTGATGAAGTAACCTGCCTCTCTCTACCTAAAGTAGACTCCTTTATGGCTACCAGTTAGCAGGATGTGTGTGTGCACGATGTTTATGTCTGAAACATGGTGTAATTGTGAGGGGAAGTGACACTATGTGAAGATGAGATCATAATATATTTCCACAGTAGCAATTTTTGATCTTTGTTTGACCACTTTTCACCTGATATTTTCACATAATACTTTCCAATGCTGTGAAATAAATAAATAAATAAATGGGGGGCGGGTAGATATTTAATTCAGCTTAAAAAGTGTTTTTATTATTCTCTGTACGCTTCCTAGATTATTACGGGAATCCAAGGATCCCAGTGTTTCATCATTTGCCTATAAAACATTTATGCTATGATTTCTAACTGTGTGACTAAATTACTTCTCTGTGACTCAGTCTTCTCATCTGTAAAATGAGAGTAATAAATGTACAGACCCCAGAGAATTGTTGTGAGAACTAAATGAGCTCACCCATATGAAGATTTTAGAATTCATATAAAGAACCTACTAAACAGGTTCTTGTCATCAGATTGAAATGTTCATGATACCAGGATTATGAAGAAGGTATTTAAACACACACACTATAAATCCAAGCTTTCCAATGATTTATCGCTTGTCCAGCTTGCCCTTTTCCTTTGGCAATATCTTCCTGGTAAATCTAAGTTTCATGAACACAAATTACATACCCTTTCTAGCTGCAATCATTTTGTTTTTGAAATTGGAGAAATGCTGAACTACATTAGAAGTGATCCATGACAAAGAAGACTTTTTGAAACTAACAAAAGAAAGACGCTTACTACTAAAATATGGCGGTACATATTGACCTGAGAAATTTTGTGATAGATCATCCTGTCTAAATTTATTATCAATTGTCTGCTAAAATAGACGGTGGCTATTGTTAGGGTCACACTTCCCAGAAAAGAAATCTTGAATCAAATGACAACATGATAGCATGCCTTCCAAAGTTTTTAGGTAGACAAAATATAGCATGTTTCTCATAATTGTGGGAAAGCATATTTTTTAAAAAAGCAAACCAAAATAGATTTTTAAAGTGAAGAATATTAGCAACAAGTTACCCTTTTCTATAAAACAAATGTGATTGACAACGATAACATTGAGACAGTTGTCAGAGCTAAGCACGTACAATTCCACTGTAGATCCTCAGAGTAATAATATGATGGACTACAGCAAGAACAAAGGGAAGATAAGCTTCCAATATATTCCATATTTGGGTGAGTTTTAAAGACATCTGTAATGGAAATGTTGAAGTATAGTCTTTCCCAAAAACTTGTTGGCAGAGTTAGATTTGTGTGTGTGCATGAATACTTACGGTATATGTGTTTTTGTCCAATGTCCAATATTATGAGTGAAAAAGTTCACTGTGAGTTCCATTATTTCAAACTATGTTTTTTCTATAAACTTTGCTTTTGTGGAAACTACCGTGAACTTTGTTGATTATCATTTTAAATTGGCAATGCTTGGATTTTCTCTGCCTGTGAGGTGGTGCCAGAACATACTCAGTGAAATCTGGCCATTCTGGAAAGATTATAGATTAAAAGCAAACATACAAAGTTAAGAAGACAAACATGCTCCTGAATGATAATTAATACAGTACATCACAAAAGAGAGCCCATAAATCTTTCAGGTCCGTATGTGTATCATGCCTGTGTTTGTGTTCCTGAATCAACAATGTGACCGTTATCTTTTTCTATGTATGTTGCATGTTCGGATTTAAAATTTCAAAATGCTTTCCCATGTCAGTGACAATCTTAATAGAGTCCAATTAGTTACACAAGGCACTTTCTGATGCAAAAGCCTCTGGCTTGATTGCGGTGAATGGTGGGTATTTCCTGTGTTTAAGCCCACATATGGATTGAGTAAGGCAGTGGCAGAGGGACTACTGTTTTCCTTCACTATATCTTCATTGCTTTTTCACAGGCTAAGCCTTTTTTGTTTTCCCTGGCTCTGTTGTCAAAATACTGACCAAAGTTTTGGCTCATGGTTTGGAACACCAGGCCAAAACAATCCTCTGGAAACCAGTGTGGCAAAATGCATTTTAATCTATACATTCACCATTCAACCGTGTGCATAACCACACCCATTGACCCACTCTGTGGTTAAAAAACAACATGGGTTTGCCCCCAGAACAGTTCGATTTGTACGGCAAGTTTTTTCAAACCTGCTCTATCAACCTTAAAAATGTTCTGAGGCTTGGTTTCATCACATCTCTTGGGGAAAAAAAAATTAACTATACTAGGATCATTTTGTTTCTATTTTTAAACACAAGGTGAATTCCGTGTGCATTCTGCAATGCTGCAGATTTCTTTGAGTGGATTCACATAGAAGGTTCTTTTGATAAATGCATGACAATATATTTGAATCAGAAAGTAGTTACTGCAATTATGAAAACTATTTCCTACTAGGTTATAAAAAAGAAAAGATTAAGAACTTTGCTTGAATGAGTCATCGTATTTTCCTTTTAGGCTAATTCAAAAGGACTGATCCCTTTAAGTGTCAGAATCCATCTTTTTTGTTTTCCTTTCCAGAAGTGCTAGATTAGTTCTCTGTTAACTATTTTGCACAGTGCAAAATCATCGGCCAGTTAACTTGGACTATCACGTGAGAGAGAAGATTATCCCAAGGATATATCCAAAAGGATACTACCTCAAGAATACGACCTGTGGGTCACTCTTAAGTATTCATCCATTTCATTCCCTCCTCTGAATATCCACTGACTCCACTTCTTAAAGTTCTAAACTAATGAATATTTTAATAAATGCCAATTGATTTTTGATTTGCGTCTAAAAGTTCCTGCTCTACTCAAGATGACTGCCTTAAACAAGGCTACACTGGAAAATTGTACTGAATTACATTAAATTTACCACCTGGATTTTTCTCCCAGATGAACAGCAAGAACCAGAACGTAGGCAGGAAAAGGTCCTTTGACTTTAAATTAAGTATTAAAACTTACAGCAAAACACAATGTGCTGCAGAGAATTTTATGGTTCCTCCCCCATAAAGGGGGGGGGAGGGGCAAACTCCTTTCAAATGTTAAGTCTCGTTCCTTCTCTCTCTCTCTCCCTCTTACTGTCTCCCACACATTGTCTCCCTCTTCCTCACCCTCTCCCTCCCTCTCTCATTTGACTACCCTGACTACCCAAGTCTTCGTTAATTTTATGTCTCTCCAGTAGGTCTGGAAGATTACGGTCTTCAAAAGTTCAAGATCTAGGTCCTGCTTTTTGAAAGTAAAGGAGAGTGTTGATTTGGGAACATGGCATAAGAAAGAGAAGAAGGTGGAAAAACGAATGAGGGCGATGGCATGGCTTTCTGATTGCTGGTGACAAGTTTGGAGCTATCCAGTAATACAATATTTATGAGATATTTTAGTTAATTCGAATCTTCAGAGTTAATTCTTCTGTCTCCTATTTTCAACCCACTCGCCATGTCCTAAACTGCAAATCTCATAAACCAAAGACGTTCCCACTTGGAAGCACGTTGGAATGTTTTGATTCTCTGACTACTGACACCACCTATAAGGCTTTCACGTGCATTTAGGACAAGGGTTTAAGATCTCGAATCAGGCAGCTTTTGGCGACGTCACTGTCTAGTGGCGATGCATGCGCCCATTGTCACCAAGGTCCACGCGTTCTCTCTGTGCATGTAAACATCTTTGACTGCCAGCTGTCTTTATCCGGCATCATTCCGTCGACGCTGCACTCCAAGTACCTACGCCAGGGTGGTCCTCCGCCAAACACACGCACCGCGGGGCGTAGGAGGGAGTGGTGGCGACGTCACGGCGTTGCGTAAATCTCTTTGAATTGTACAACTTACATTCTCAAGACGCGGCGCGTGGCTCAGTCGGCTCTGCGGATCCTACCGCCAAGGAAAATCCACAAAGGGATTTGGAGACGAACGGCATCCCTGGATCTCCTACATCTAAATGAGCTATGACTTTCATAAGCTATATTGTATCTCGCATTAGCCCTTCTGGACAATTAAAAACGTTTAGTCACTTCGTAGGAGACAAAAGGGAAGAGCTGAAAATACCTGGAGCAAACAAAACTGAACTGTTATTTGTAGACAATAGGGCTTTTATTTGTGATGTGTAGTCTGTTTGAATATTTGTCCTAGAAATATTAGCTATTACGTTACCAAGTGTTTTTATTAACTGTAAGACTAATGGAATAATCCTTGAGAGGCTGACAAAAAATTATTATATTGCACTACTTTTTTATTAGAATCTGCAGATTATCACCCATGCATTCTTACTCTGTAATGCAACAGGAATACATCTGTTGTTAATATTTGCTGTATAGATTCATTAGCCTACCGGTCTTTCTGATCTCTTTCTGCAGCGGCAGAGTAAATATCATAACCAATGCTATTTTTGTGCCTATATGTGCCCTTTTTGTAGATCAGAGATGTTACTGAGTTAGCAAATGTCAACATGGTTTTCAGCTCAGGTGATTAGTGTAGGGAATTAAGTGTGTCTACTCATAATCCATAGGAGATACAGCAGACAGTCAAAATCATAATTCCAAATGAAAAGAAAGCATAATTCTTTACAAGTATTCAGGAGAGTGGACAGCAAGGCATATTTTCTTTCTTACTGGCAAGAGTTTGTAACTGGATAGGTTAACATTACTGAGAACATGAAAACATGAAACAAAAGTATTGATTCAAGAATTCACTGAAGAAAAGAATCCAAGTACACTGACTGGGTTCATTTTATTCCTTTAAAGCATGAGTTACGTCAGTTGTTTATGATGGTCAGGTACAATTTAGCTGCTCCTTCTCACCATGCATTTTTCAAACATACATGAAAGAAAGTGTTATTTGTATTGTTAAATTTACATTATCTCCTCTTTAATTGCATCAGCTGCTAACTAGATAGAGAAATAATGACATTTAAAGGAAAAATGGCAGCCATCTCCAGAAGACTGCAGTATAATGGAAGAGCTTAATTAATTTAACCTTCCAATCCTCCATAATGGCTGTGCCTCGTCGTTCCCACAGATGGAGCTCGAAGGAATTAACAGCATGTGGATCCCTACAGACTCCACAGATTGACTGGCCAGTGGGAGGTTTTTCTTTATATTGCTTCATTTCAGATATTGGCAACGTCTGCTCGAAAGATATTAGGAACACAAAGTGAGCGGCATTTAAAGGTGAAAATGAAAAATCCATTAGTGCAAAATGTCTTGCCTCTAGTTTTATAAGGTAAAGAAAGACAAAAGGAGGGAAATTCTCTTTGTTAAAAGATGTGGGACTAGGAATATAAAATTATCTGTATTCTTTCATGTTTAAATCGTTTAACAGAAAGGGAAAGCGAGGCTTAACTTCAGGAAAATGAGAGATTTACCCGTGCCTAGTCTACGCAAATGCCATTATCCGGTGTTTTTGTTTTTTCTTTCCTGAATGATCTGTAGTATTTTCCTGGAATATTTGTTAATAGGAACTGGAGAGATATGGAGCTCCTATATGCTTGCACATATACAAAAATAAAATAGGATAGATCTGAAAATTCTACGTGCACGGCCATTTCTCTGCTACAGAGACTTCTCTCCTAGTTATGCCCTGCCCAGATTCACTATCAGTGAAGAGATCTAGAAGCATCTCTCCTAGTCATTTTCAAAGAAGCCAATTTCATTCCAATGTTTTTTTTTTTGTTTGTTTGTTTTTAAGCCGCCTGTATTTTTATTGGAGCCCTGGTGGTGCAGTGGTGAAGGGCTAAGGCTGCTAACCAAAAGGTCGCTAGTTCGAATCCACCAGCCGCTCCTTGCAAACCCTAGGGGGTAGTTCTACTTTCTCCTATAAGGTCGCTATGAGTATTTTTGTTTCTTTGTATTCCTGAATCGTGACCATAAATACGGGTTCGTCCTGTTTCCCCATCACAATGAACAGAGGTTATCCCTGAGAATACTTAAACAACCGTGTCGAAGGGAACTCCAAAGTGAGACCCGCGGTAACTTACATGTATTAGAACAGCAAAGCAGCTCCGTTAGCTGCTTTTCAGCTGATAATCAAGAAATTGAAATTATTTACTTGGGTCCCACAGCAAGCACAGAATCATCCTGGGAGAATGCGAGCTGCAGAGGGCTCACCAGTGGAAAGAACAGTTTCCGCGTTATTGCAAGTCGTAACGCTCATTTGCATTTCTGTGCGCCAAGCCCTGTGCTCCGTGCGAGAATCAGCCTTTCCTGCGGGTGCCCCCACAACTAGTACCGAGTATTACACACGGTTTTCTGTCCGAGAGTTTATGCAGCGGCTGATCAAAATCTCCAAACTGCCCCAAATCTTTCTCCACCTCCCGCGAGTCGCCGACATCCGTCCTGTGGGGGAGGGTGTCTTTACCTGGAAAAAGCCCTATTGGTCTTCAGGTAGCACGTGGCTGACGGTTAGCAACCTCCCTAAATGCTTTGGCAAGGGTGTCTCTCCGGTAAACGGTAACTGGGCGTCTTTTGCGTGCATCACAGCCAGTTAACCGCCTTTGCCGAAAGAACCCGAGAAGCCGGGGCCGGACTGACCCGCCCCGACTCGGCCGCACTACTCCGCGCCTTGCCCCACAGTCCCCCTCACCCCAGCAGCGGCGGCCCTAGAAATTCTACCAGGCTTTCGGGGCAGCAAGGGGCTTGTCGTGTTGTCTGCAAGCTGTGATGCCCTGCACGCAAGCCGTTTCCCACGTGAATTGTTAGTGGCGGGAGGCTGAGGGCAGGGATGCTAAAGCTTCTCCGAGCGACCTTTTAAAGGCTCCACCCCTGTCCCGAAGCGGACGGTTTCTACTTGGTCGCAGTTAAGGCAGCTAAACGAAAAAAATGCAGGGAGTCCATAAAGGAGGAGAAAATTGGGTTTTACTCATGATTTTCTGCCTGCAGTCGCTTCTGATACTAAGGAAATGACACTGACCACAAGACAGTCCCCAGAACTGCGGAATGAAAACCGTGGGATGGGGCCTGCAGACCGCAGATGCTCGAAAATCGGGAAAGAAGGGTGAAGGGGTCAGGGTTTGGTTCACGGGAATCTGTCAGCAAAAGGGCATGGGGTTTGGGAGTGTGATGCCTTTGCCTGCGAGCGCACGTGGTTATGGTTCGGCTTGAGCTCTTGAAAGGCGGTAGTCCCATCTGGGTTCCTAAGTCTACGACCACATGGCTGGGTGTTCATGCATTGAACACGTATTTCCTGATGGTTCACCACGGGCCAGGCACTATTCTAGACTCTGGGCAAACAGCGACGTCACCTTGGGCAGGTCATCCCTCGGAGGGTCAGTTTCTTCATCTGCCAAACTGCAGGGCCGGACGGCTCCAAGACTCTAAAAACCTTCCAGCTGTCAAATAGGACACTGGCGCGGATGGGTGTGCCCTCTGCTGACGGATGAGCCCCCTACTCTAGGCGGTGGGCGGGGAGAAGGAGCCGATAGGCCATTTTGCTTGGGTCACTTCTAAGTAGGCGAGATACGATTGTTCCTCGTGCTAAGCCAGCAAAACAAAACTGGGCGAGGGTGCGGGAATCTGGCTAACTCGCCCCGGCCAGGACAGGCTCGGTTTCCAAAATAAGCCCGCAAACCCAACTGATACCTCTCCTTGGAGCAGGTCTCCGCGGCAAGGAGGCAGGCGTTAGGTCCCTTTACAGCTCAGGGTTAGGGGCCCGGCCCGCCCTCCCCGGGAGACACTTGGGCGGCTGGGGATCCTACCCTCGCCGGGAGCTCGGAGGGGAAATCGACTCCAGCCGGCCGTTGCCGGCGCCCCTCGGCTGCCCAGTCCGCGGCCGGCGCCTTCCGTGGCTGCGGGGCCTAACCCTGCGCCCCGCGCCCACCTCGGCGCCCCGAGCCGCCGCAGCTTGCCGGTCCCGGTTTCCACTGAAACCGCAGCGAGCGCTGCTTTAGCTTCCCGAAGCCCGTTTCTAGCAGACGCTGCGGGTGCAAGCGACGACTAGGGGAAGACCGCCCCGGCGACCTGCGCCCTCGGGGGTCACCACGCGTATTCCCCGGCGCCTGCGAGGGCAGCGTCTCCCGCGCCAGGACAGCCGAGCCCCCGCATCCTTTCGGGCCGGTGGGCTCTTCCAGGCGCCACAGGTGGCGGGCGGGCGCGGCGGCCCCTCTGCAGCCCAGGCCTCCGGAGTACGCGAGGCCCCCGCCCCGGCTCCCTTCCCGCCTGCGGCCTCCTGAGCCCACCGCCTCAGTGCCTTCCTCTACCTTCCCTCGGTGGGTGTCACGCCTCCTGCTCCTTCTAGCTTATTCTCTCGCCCCCTCCCCAGCCCTTCTACCCGGGGACTCGGACCTGAACCGGCACTTTGCAAACGCGTCGAAGGGCTGTGGCCGCAGCGGGGCTGGGGGTGAGGCGGGGAATGGAAGGAGGGGCGGGAGGAGACGGAGCCGAGAGACAGGCGGTGGGCTGGGGCAAACCGACGCTTGCAGGGCTAAGCAGAAGCAGCTGCCGGTAATCGGCGCCGCCGGAGAGGCAGCGGACTTCCCAGCCCGGGACGCTCGCCACCGCCGCGGGTGCGCGGAGCCGGCGCAGTCAAAAGCCACCGCCGTAGGAGGACGGGCAGCGGAGGCGCCCGCTCAAAAGGCAGGCCTGAACTTCAGACCCATCCAACCTTGCGTGCAACTGAACAATCCAGAGAGCTTTTCTGATCCGGCCCTCCCCACCAAGACGAGGGGATAAAACGCTCCCCGCTCCCCACTTCTGCCACCTAACGAGCTGTCTCCTTTTTCCTCCCTGCACCTATGAAATGGTGCTACACGGCCGTTATTCAAAGCTTTATAAGGAGGTGGGGTGATGGACGGCGGTTCAAGTCTCTTCATCCTCCCCGTCACACTCAGCATCTTTGCAGAGATGGCCAGTCCAAACACTGCCTAATGTTTTAGGAGGTCAAACAGCAAGGACGCGCTTTCCTTAGGTATATCCCTTTATCTTCTCCCAAGTACTTCCGGAAAGCGACATAGGAAAATGCCCGCTGCAGTCTCAGAAGCTTCAAGTATTAGACAATTGCTATTTGTAAAGGAAAAATTTGGAAACTTATGAAAATTAATAAACACGTAGACTCCCACCACAAGCCATAACAACTTGTTTTATCTATCATTTTATATTCGTCCCTTATCCACCCCCATGATTTTATGTAGTTTACACAAACCACAGGCATTTGGCATTTGGTCTTGTGTTTTATTCCGATACATTCTTGAATTGGCAATTGTTCTTTAAAACCTACTAAATACATTATCTGACTTGTGGAAAAAGAAATCTCGGCTCAACTCATTGCATTTACATTTTATGCAGGTTTTTTTTTTTTTTTCCC
>NW_004443954.1:5935820-5943435 GCF_000243295.1 Trichechus manatus latirostris
CCCCCCCGCGCAAGTTAGAACCTCACGGCTATTTTGCTTCTACTTTCACGGCCTCTAGTTCTACCCCTAAAGGGATATTTAGTTATAAAATCTTTGCGGTCCCAGAACATAATCAATCTAGAATTTCCTTCTTTGCGTGTTTACATCTTGCAGAGTTTTCCTTACAATCTTGTTAACATGTTTTGTTTCTTTCAAGACATGTTAGAAAAGAAAAAGTAAAATTGAACAACATTCTTACGAGGGGTGTGGACTAGTTTTCTTCCATGCTGGCTTGGTCGACATATCAGTGGTAGCACTTTGATTTATCTTCTCTTTTCTGAACAAAATTTGTTTTCAAATGTACTTATCAAAATGATGCATCTATATTGTCTTTTCACTTTACAATGACTTTTTTTTTTTTTTTTAGCAAGAAGTAGTTATATTCTGAATACCCACAAAACAAGTTCGGGAAATAAGCCATTCTATTGTATCTGCCCACCTGTTTAGCTACCCAAAACACGTCAAAAAGGATGTCTTTTCTTCTTCTCTAATTTTTGAGGACTTGAGATCTCTAAATGAGTGAAATTCGAATGTCCTCTTTGAGAGAAATCATGCATGTCTGTATCTTGGATTTGGACAAAGGAGCTGTTCATAATCTTTGGGAAAATAGTCTACTACTCCTTACCAACAGTCTAGAGAACAGCATCTCTTTGCAGTTTCCTGGCAAAAATCCGCACCGCCGAACGGCATGTACATTTGTGCACATAGCCACGTCACTGTGTGGGCCATCATCTTCCCTCTTCCACTTTTATCGAAAAAGTGCAGCTGTGAAGAACCAAAAACAACATATTTTGGAAAACAAAAAGGAATTCTCAAATTCTAAAGCTGTGCCGTAATTTCTAGTTTCACTTCTCTTCCCCGCCTCCCCCACCGTCCTATCTAATTTGCGAGACCACGTGTGCGGTTCTGCATCCCATAGCCTCTTCTCGAGTTTCTTAAATAGTTCCCCGCCCCCCCCCACCGCCCCAAGTAGTCAGAAAAATAACGCCGGGCGTGGGGAGGGGGAGGTCTGACATCGAATTGCAGAGCCACCAGGCAGAGGGACAGACGTGCCTGCACACAGCACCAGCGCCGGAGCCTCCCGGGGCATTTCGGAGACTGCATCAAAATGCCCAGCGTCCAGGGCTTGAGGGAAAAAACGAGCCTTGCATAAGAAGCTAGATTTCCATAGACTGAAGAGGAAGTCGACTAAGAAAACCCTCCTATCTGAGGTGAATTTCGCTCAACAATCTGACACCGGCTCAAATAGTTTCACGGTCTTTGGTCATGCGAATCCTCCCACGTAGCCACAAACCTGCGCGTCCATCAGAGTCTCTCTCTCTCTGCCTCTCTCTTTCCTCAAGCTTCCCAGCTCAATTTTCACATAGAATAAGCCCTCCACTTTTGGTCCTTGCAACCACGTTCCCATGTTTCTTAAACAGCAAACACCCCTTTCCGACGCAAGCGGTCTGATCAGCATTTCCAGCTCGTATTTAATTTTCAACATGTGCTCACAGCCCCCGTGCCTGGCCTTACTCGAAATCCACTTCCAACAGCGCAGAGGACAGGTAAACACGCGCTGCCTTTTGCCCTTCGTTGGTGCCACTGCATGTGATTGCACGCAAGAATTTCGTGTTGCTGGAAGGTGACTCAGACCTATTAAATGAGATACTTGGGACTGCTAAGAAACCTTAACCTCAAAGATAAAAATTGCTATTAGCCACCACATCGCAGTCATGACAGGGTTTCTATGATTATTTTCTTTCTCTTATAAATATTTCAGAAAGAATAACTGGTTTTCCACTCCAACAAATATTTCGCCCCGGTTATCACCCGTGGTTTCCCGTCACTGATTGAGATAGTTAAAGAAGTTACTTGAGTTTTCCTTTGAATATATAAATAAATTACGTGATTTGAAGGGAAATAGCTGTATCTTTTTAGATTTAGACAAAACATTGTGCTAGGAATTTACCCCTCGATCTACAGTAAATTAAAAAGTACTCTAAAATTTCAGAGTAAAAAATATTACCAAGATTACAGAGTAAAAGGGTGATCAGCTGCCAGCAACCTGTGCATTCTGAAAAGCAAATGAAAGATTTATCCCTATAAACACGTGGCTATGACTCGGTTAATATATAGATTTAACATTATGTAAAAACACTAGTTAAAATGATACCATAAAGCAATTTTTTGTTCTTTAAATGATAGCTTAAGCAATGATACATTTGTTTGATAAATACCCTACCAAAACAAAATAAACTATCTGATGTTAGGGAAGAAGCCGCAGGCAAAGAATAAAATAAAATAAAGAAGAAAAAAAAATCAGGCCCAAAACAGAAGAAGTCCATTCCGATCAGCAATTCAGCCCTCTTTATATCTGACTGATATTCAAGAACATATTAGGTTTTCATTACCCAAAATAGCTCTTCAGTGCCTCTTGTTACATGTTCAGAAATAAAGACAATTTCGATGTTGAAAACTTAATTTTCCCCATTCTAAATTTTTTATGCGTAGTTATCAAACAATGGATTTTTGGCTTGCTCTTTTCTACCACTTCTTTGGCACTGATTTTGACACTTAGGTGAGACTTGGTTTGGCCTGCAAAGCAAGGCAGTTTGGAAATTATGTTCCCTGCAACCTCTAGTACAGCCCTTCAGGCTTATTGTTGGCTAATGGGGTGCTGATTATTTCATTTAAATGGGCCTCAGGCCACAATCTATGCTTTTACAGATTAAACCGTTTATGTGACATCTTTTCAGTGAATCCAAGCTTTTATATTGTGGGCTTTCTGAAATAAGGCTGTATCTGTTTAGTTTTATTTTTGCATGCTGACAGAACTCACAGGATGGAATAGGTTTATTTAAAAAGTTTAATAGTAATTTACAACGGTAAACCAAAAGTCAACAAAAGTATTATCAGCTATCCGCCAGAAAACGTGGCCAGGAAATAGCAAATGAGATTTAAGCTAGATAAGTGCAAGTCCTAAGTCTGGAGAAACGTAACTCGGAAAGTCATAAAGCTGAGGTCCAACTCCATACGCTCCATGAGCGAAACCCCTAAATGTTTCCGTTCTGTGGGCCATTAGGGTTTACTTGTGGAGTATGCAGTTCTGTTCTAAACTACACTGAAAGGGCAATAATGTTGCATACATTAAAAATTCTACCTGCGATTTTATTCTGGGAGGAAAAGTGGTTATTTAGAAAATTCCCTAGTGGTGAGAAAAAAGAATAAATCTGATGCTTGTTTGTCATATGATATTATAGAAATTTAAAAGAACAATCAAGCCATTGCCTGTGGGGGGATGTAAACACGTGACATCCACACTGAGGAATCATATCCCCCAAAGCCCTTGTTAGATATCATCTCTTTATGAAGGCATTGGCAGCTTACAAGTGGATATGTTAATAAGTACAATGATCTGGGTAAAAACCAATTGGAAGGTCAGGAAAACTCCACCTATAACAGTTGTTGAATATATATAAGAAAGATAAATGGTAAAAGAAAAGTAAATTAGATAAATATGTAGAAAGATTGCATCTCAATAACATTGGAAGAGGCACCTAAAAAGGAAAGATCAAGAGAACAGGCTTTTTTTTTTTTTTTAAATTAATTATACAATAAAGTTTACCATAGTAGTTATTTATGTGACCCAGGATAAAAGTAAAACATCACTGAAACATTAACCTTAAGTCTTTGATTTAATACAAATCTGATCAAGAATCCTAGTGCTGCCTTCTCCACTTGGCCTCCCAAACAATAAGAGCATAAAGACAAAAGTAACACTATTCCCTTCACTCCAGATCCTCTCAATGCAAACCTCCAAAACCCCTTGTAGGATTAAATAATCTGATGATAACTTTTAAAAGTCTTAATAGGGGAAAATATATTTCCTAATGTTAGTCAACAATAAATGGTTTAGAAAACCAGTCCTCATGTAATAAGAAATTGGATGTAAATGTGAAAATTTATGGCTCATGTAATAAGTGCCTGCCTAGTGACTAAATTTCCCCTTGGTTTACCTCATACATTTTTTGGGGGGAGGACTATAAGCATAGTATTCCCATTCGGATTACAGGATATTCCAGTGGACTAAAAAGTCTGTACTCATTTATAATATAAAGGTCTGAGAGCACAGGGACCATGGATTTAGCCTTCTGCATAACTCTTGTTGGTTAGTGCCTTCGGTTAATGTAGCCTTTTAGCCTTACGCACGCTATACTATGAGCTAACGTGCTTCCTTAGAGTATTAAGTGATCTAGCTAAATGATCAAAGATGTTCAGAGTTGGGAAAACATCACTGGTCCTTTAAAAGTTTCTTTAAATTGTTCTGTCCGTAGGAAAATTCCTAACTCACCTGTGGGGAGTGGGCTTCAGCTCTTGGCTGTTCTCATTATGATCCAGTCTTCCACTGCTGCCCAGGAAGAAATCTTCATCTTAGAGGGCTAGATCTTTATCCTTTTTCTCAAGGAAAACTCGCATTAGCTGTGTTTAGCAAGTTTTTCTATATGAAATTACATTGCCAAAGTAAATAATAAAAGAATTTTGAAAATGTGTGTGTGTGAGAGAGAGACGGAGAGAGAGTGAGAGAAAGAGAGAACATTTCTCTTTTGAATTGGGATTGGTGGTAACCTGTCATTGCAGGCAGAATATAAATGCTCAAGGAAGTATAAAACTGTTGATTTTTGCCCTTTGCCTTCTGTGGATCTGCATTCGAGAGTTTAAATAGGACCAGGGTTTAAATGCACATTTCTGTCACGTTTTCTGTGTTTATGCCATAAGCCTAACTCTACACTTAAACAATTTTTGTGTCTTTGTGTGCAAAAATCTTTGTTATTTCTTTATTGTACATAATGTAGGATAGGATAGCAGTTCGGACTAGCATTTTATGACATGTAAACAGATGAATATTCTAAGTCCAATATAAACCAACAGATACGTAATTGAGTTCTTATGACATTTACTAGTTATTCACATAGAAATTCTACAAATATATCTACACATATACATGAATATAGGAATATAAACTCATATATTCTCCAATAGATAATTATGCATATATGTTTTATTGTGTTTTGGCTTGGTGTTGCAAAAGACATTTAAATTTTTACTGAGAATTTTATTCATCCTTGCCATGCTTATGAAATGAAAAAAAAAAATGAAGTCTATTTTATGTCAAAACTAAACCTTCCTTGGGTAGCATAGTGCGTTTGCAGACTGTGACACTCTGCCCAGGCAGGACTGTAAATCCATACTCTGTGCCTGTGACTGATTTGGGATTTGGATTTCTGATTCGGCTGAGAGATGTGTAAAAACCTCAAGCAGTCAACAGCTCCCTACTGGCTGTGCATCTGAGGGGCTCAAGAGCACTGTTTATTCCAGCAAGTGTCTGGAATACATTATACTTGATAAATTGGCTCCTGCTACTCCTGTTTTGGAGAATAAAAAGAATTTGTATACTGTGCTAGGATAAATGTATTTTGCCCAAACAACAATCTTCCTTAATAGAAAATTCTGAGTATGACTCTATCGTCTGAATTTAGTTCAGTCAATATTTTGAACATAAGGCATTTCTGAAAGAGCAATAATCTCCACACCTTCAAATTCAGAAACTGGTTCAAAATGTGATGTTTTTATCCAAAGGTTACATGAATCTAGGTTTCCAGAAAGTAAAAAAAATAAAATGGTAGGATATTTGGGTTGAGAGTTTTGTTTGCTTTTTTAAGGAAATGCCAGGATTAAGGATCAAAAGAATGGTTGTATTAATACATAAAAAGTTTAGATCATATGATACTGATGAATTATAAAGATTGGCTTTTAAAATATGATTTTCAAATAAATACTGGGCCTTCCCTCTTTGACAAAGGAAACTCCTATTCTTTCTGGTGAGTTTTTAGCAGACATTTATATTCAGTTGTGTTGGGTTATTACTGCACTCTATTTAAATAAAACTTTTCATCACCTAAGCGTTAATAGACTGATTTTTAAAAATGTTACAGCTATTACATAGTTATGAATGGGTAGGAAGGATGAGCGGTGGGTTCAAAAAGGCAAAGTCATCCTTATCGATTGACTAATTTGACTAGTATTTCTATTTGGACAAAGTATTGGGGTTTTACTGGATTAACATAATTTACCAATGCATTGGTTTCTACAAGAAGTTGTCTTAACCCAATATACCTGGTAAGTTTAGTATAAACATCAAATAGTTTAGGAACCAAAATAAATCTTTGTGTACATTTCTAATTATTTCCTGTGTTGGTCTTATCTATGAATCTATAATCTGTGGTCTTTGAAGGTGAAGGATTAGGCCTCATTGTTCTAACTCCATGGTATCTAGCACAAGTCAACAGATACTCAGTGACTGATAGAAATAGTAAAGTGTGTGAATCTAGATGGTTTTGAAAGAGTGCGTACAATAATACCTACATTCATGTCATGCTTTATACTTTCTGAGGCCCCTCTGCATCCATTACCTCATCTGATGTGAATAATTGAGTGGGGTGGGGAAGGACTCTCATTTGAGATAGAGAGAGAAGTGGCAACATTTTTACGCTCACTGAGAAGCCATGAGTCCTTATAAGAGTAAATCATCAAGGTATTTGCGTATCTATCACTGCTTGTGATTGGGTTCCCTAATCAAGTAAGAGGAAATTCCTGAGAAGAAGGAGTATCTCAGATTACTGGGCTGTAATGGGTGTGTCATCCAAACGCTGAAACACTTCACATGTTGAATCGAGACCAACCCCTGTTAAGTCACAGATGCAGAGGGACATTAGGGTACAAACACCCCCCACCCCCAAGCCTTCCTCGATGCAAAGAAAACACAAAGTTTAGTAGAATGGGTACTGGGCTAGGTGTAGGTATTTCCGGAGCCCTGGTGGCGCAGTGGTTAGGCGTTTGGCTGCTCACCACAAGGTCAGCAGTTCAAATCCACCAGCTGCTCCTTGAAAATACTCTATGGGGCAGTATATACTCTGACCCATACGGTTATTATGACTCGGAATCGACTCGACGGCAAAGGGTTTGTTTTTTTGTTTTTGCTTTTTTTTGGCTATAGGCACTTAGTTCAGACTCCCCTGCACGGTTTTGGGCAACCACTAACTGCTCTGTGCCTCAATTTCCCTATCTGTAAAAAGAAGAAGACAAGACCCATTTCTAAAATTATTTGAATTTTCGGATGATTTAATAAGTTTTAGTAGGACTGTTTCCTTTATTCCACTCCAACACCAGAAAAACAAAATCACCAAATCACTCCTTCCCTTCGGGTCCACACCCCTCCCCCAAGACCTAGTTCCCTCATTGTTAACAGAGGAAACCCCATCGCTCCCTCTTGCTGTCTCTGAGGGGGGTTTTGGGCTCCTGCTTAGGAAACACCGCGGGGGCCAAGGCGCGCGAGACACCCCGCGGGGCGTGGGCAGCAGGCTCCCCTCAGACGCGGAGGGGCGTCTGGGCCCGGGGTGGGGGTGGGGAGGTGGGGAAGGGTGCAGGGGAGAGGGCTCGCCTCGCCAGCGCCGGCCGTGGCGTCGCGGCGCTCTGAGAGTCGCGCGAAGGGCGCCCCTCCACCCGCAGGCATAGGCGCATTTAAAAAGGAAAGAAA
>NW_004443954.1:5943946-5981347 GCF_000243295.1 Trichechus manatus latirostris
GGGGCCGCACCCCACCCGCCGGGGCCGCCTCGCGGTCGCTGCCGTGGGCACCGCTGCCAGGTACAGTAGCCACCTGGAAGGGCCGACCCGCCTCAGGCGCGCGCGCGCAATAATGGGGGCCGCCGGCCTGGCGCGCCTTTCCGAGATGAGACGCGTCGCCCCCGTGCCAGGCAGCATTAGGGCGCTGCACGTGGTGGGACGTGTCTGAGGCCGGTTTGTTTTCCTTGAGGGGAGGTGGTGACTGATTGGGACGTCGGAGGAAGAGGGGTAGTCGTCTTGGCCTTACTTGATGCTGTGATTGCTGTCTTGGACATATGCTTGCTCTCCAAGCTCCGCTAATGAGAAACATTTGGGGGGCAATCGGGGCAAGCAGATATTTATTTTAGTGCGTTCTGGCCCCCGTGGTTCCTTCCTTTGGCCAAAAGTGGGTTGGTTCTTCCAAATCAAAGAGACTAGTTAAAACGAAAACCAAAACCCATTGCCATCAAGTCGACTCCAGAGTAGCAGATAAATTGGACGAGCCGCCGACAATGACGGGGCATTATTATTTCTAGAAATAATTAGGACAGCAAAGACAAATAAACAAGATCCCTGCTTTGTGGTTGATGGAGCTGGAGGGGTTGGAAATAACGTATATTGTGTAAACAAGTTTCGTTATTTTCATATATTAAGACCTGTCCGGTTTTTGTTCTGTAGCCCGACTGACTAAATCATCCCCTACGTAATCATCTAGGTAAATCATCTCATAAAACTAAAGGTTCCTTAAAATGAAAATTCGAGTGGAAGAGAGACTAAAACCTATCAGAAAATAAGAGATGATTACATATGTGAAAATATTAATGGAAAGTGCCTGTTCAGCACCGAGAATCCAAGCCTTGAGTGAGAAGGGTAGGATGTCCCTGTAGGCTAAAGAAGGCGTCCTTCCATCTTGGTCCGCCAGACTGTAGTCCTCTAAGTGTCCTGCGTGCCTTGCTCTGAGCTGTTCATTCAGGCAGTACTGGAAAATGTGCTGTGTATCTGGCATCTTGTTACGTGGATAAAAATGGTTTCTGCTTTTCAGGAGCAGTCTAGAGGACAGTTGTGATCTAAGGTGACTAGTGCTCTGATCGGGAAAAGCAGAGGTGTGCCAAGCTTCCTAGAGAAGAGGACTGGACAGGTACTGAAGGATGTGTAGGAGTTCAGGTGGAAGGAGAGTTGCCAGGCTGAGAGACATTGGCACCAGGGGTGCCTGGAAGTAGTCTGGTGTAGATCAGCAGAGGCCACAGGGGATTACTGGGGCCAGATGAGGAACGGTCTTGGATGTCAGAAGGTGGTAGATTAGATCTGCTCCCTGCTCTGGGGAGAGCACAGTCTGGCCTCACCCACAACTTGGAACTTGGAGAGAAGGCAGAGGGAAGTACTGAAGTAGATAAGTCACAAAACAGGAACTATGAAAAATCTAATACTGGGATTATTTGGCCTCTAAAAAAAGTAAAAATGCTCATAGAAGGTAATTGAATAGAGGGTGCACCACAGTGAAAACACTGTTTTACTGCTTTTATTTTAGTAGTCTGAAATGCCCAATTTTCTAAAGGTGCCCAATTTTCCTTAATCAGTTTACTTACATGATGTAACTAAAATTTTTTGCGTGTAAAAACTGGAGGCAATTAAGCATTTTACCTTACAGGCTATATGGCCTCTCGTCCTTTGCAACTGCTTATTGTCGTCTGTTCAACATCCATTTTTTGAGTGCTTACATAGGGTCACCATTAGTCAGCAACTGACAACAACAACTGTGTGTAGAACACATTATCAATCTTCTCTGTCTTCTAAATTGGTATTAATAGTATTGTACAGATAAAGAAAAACTCAGAGAGGTTAATTGGTTTTCCCAAGATTACAGAATTGATCTGTGCCGGAGTTATGGGCACAGACTTCCTATCCCAAATCCCCAGTAGTCCTTTTCTCTACTCTTAGACTAATCGAAACTGGCCCTGTTTTTTGACTTTGTTCCCTTCAGTATTTCTATCAGTGATTTGAAAGAAGAAAGCTGAAGTAATGGTTTTTAGATTGGCAGATTACGCCAAGCTGGAATGGATATCTCATTCACTGGATTACAGAATCATGAGGCAAAGAAAATCTGAGTGAGTCTGACTGATGGGCAGAAACTAACAAGATAAGAATTTCACAGGGATGAATCAGTTTCCCAAATGTAGAACAGAGGAATCATGACTTGAAAACATTTTACGTTCAGAAGAGTTTGAATTTCTTGAGCTCAGTAAGTGCCAATGGCGTTCCGATCCAGGAGGCCACTGACCGAATGGATCAGAAAACTAAGTAACTCATTTAAAACAGACAAATATGTTTGGGACGTAGAGAAGAGAAACTTTAAGGGACATCATTGTAATTTTCAGATATTTCAGTGACTGTTTTGTATAGGAGGATGTTAAAATATGTATGTGTTGGTACAGAAGACTTAACTCTAGAGAAGAGGACTTTGGTGGGCCAATTTTCAATTCATTATAAGGTTAAACCTTCTAAAGGTTAAACTGTCCTGCTGTGGACCAGATGGCTTGACAAGCTGCTGAATTTCTGTCCCCAGCAGCATTCAAACAGAAGCAGGTGAGCTATCTGCCAAGTATGTCTGTATGATTCCTGCCCCTGATAGAAATTTGCATTCCACGACCTCCTGCTGTGGCCCCATCACAATACAGGATACCACGTATATTCCTGCCATATTCTGTCACCCATTAATTGTTTCTTTCTTTTTTTTTTTTAATGGAACCGAAATGGAGACAAATCTCTTAAACTTTTCCAGCTTTGCTCTAACATGAGTTTCCGGAAAGAGTAAAATACAAAGAAACCCTGAGTCAGCGCCTTTTTTTCTGACGGCTTAATGCTTTCTCCGTTATTGTCTTTGTATTTTGATTTGCTTTTTTTTGCATCTGAGACTGCAGTCCTGCAAGTCTTATTCTATCAGGCAGTCCTTACTCTGGTCAAGAAGCCACTAAAAGTAAAAGTCAGCATCCAGGAAATGAAGACATTGCTTTGCTAGACTTCCGTTGTGATTGTCAGGGGCCTGGGGAATGGTGTCAGAGCAGAGGAGGAACGTGTTTATTCTCTAGTTCCTCCTGAACTGACATATTAATTCTAAGGTCTAGTGATGAACTTGGATCCCCTGTATGAAAAGCACCACCTGATGAGCTAGACATGGATGTCTGTGCCTATACATGGTTGGAATTGCCTTTAAATTTTAACTGCAAAACAAAATAAATGGTATTAAGAGTCTGAAAAATGAGTATACTCTCATCGTATGTTTATAGGTAAAAAAAAAATTTTTTGATTCTTGCCAGCTGAGCTGATGGTGGACTAAGCACAGATGAGGAACTTTATTAATTTGATCAGAGTATTGCTAACAACCAGATCACTATTCTGATTTAAATCCTTGTTGCGGGGGGGGGACCTTCAGAATCATATCAATTTTTGACATGTCAATTGAATGTTAATATTAAGAATGTTAAATACTTTTTAATCCTCGCCTCTTAAACCAAGGATATGTTCTTAAACCCATCCTTCACTCTACCCTTAACAATGAACTTTATTGGTTGTTGAACCCATATAATTTACTCAGGAAGGAATTACCATCACTTACATTAGAGAGGAGTATTGGTGGATGAAAATCCAAATAAAGATCAGTAATAACATCATTTTTTTTTTTTTTTTGGCTGGGCAAGTGCTAGTTATTATTCCCAGGGAAGAATGAAGCCACTGTAGGAAAGAAAAGATTTCCAACTGAGAGAAAATGTGAGTTGTGGCTTATTTTTTAAAATCAGTTTTATTCAATGTACAATTTGATGAGTTTTAACAATTATGTACACCCATGTAACCTCTACAATCAAGATACAGAACACTTGTGTCACCCTGAAAAAGTCCCGTGCTCCGTTGCAGTCCATCTACCCTACTCTCCGCTGCCCACGCTGACTCCAGGCGGGCACCGTCCTGCTTTCTGTCCCTTCCGATGAGTTTTTGTGGTGTATTTTTTAAATCTTCACAGAGCTATTTCATCGTAGATCTTTCTATAAGTTTAAAAAAGAAAAAAGATGGCTATCGAGTTGACTGCAACTCGTGGTGACCCCATGTGCTTCAGAGTATAACTGTGCTCCATAGAGTTTTCAATGGCTGATTTTTTGGAAGTAGATTGCCAGGCCTTTCTTCCAAGGTGCCTCTGGGTGGACTTGAACTACCAACTTTTTGTTTAGCAGCTAAGGGTGTTAGCCATTGGTACCACGCAGGGACTCCCTATGAAAGTAAAGGAGGTAGCTATTTCATATGCTCTCTTTTCATTTTGAATAATAAAATTTATTATCGTTTATAGTTGTTTACTTAATTTGACCAGCAGCAAACATAATCACTGAGTGGAACCAGATTCATTTGCCATCAGTTGTCCTGTGTTGTTATTGTTAGGTGCCATTGAGTCAGCTCCATCTCATTGCAACCTTATGCATAACAGTGAAGCATTGCCCAGGCCTATGCCATCTTCATGATCATTGGTATGTTTGAGTCTGTTGTTTTGGCTATTAGTTTTTCTATAGCATAAGCTGGTTTAAAACTGAAACTATAGTAGGCTCAAAAACTGTTTCCACGATATATTGTGCACAAACAATATTTCCATATGACATTATGTACAAACAATATTTGTGGAAGAGTAGCAATGCTCTAAGTTCAGTAGATGTGGCAGAATTAGTACAGGAGCCTCGTGAAATTTTAGATAGATTTACCATGTGTGATTATGGTTTAAACTATTTTCTCTTGGATGCTTGAATTTCCTCATTACATGTAAGATTTATAAGGCCATGAGTCTCCAAAAGATGCTACAGCACACCACATCTCCTCAAATCTCTCATATCTGACCCATCATCATAATCAACCTGCAACGTGTATGTTTTCTGTGCTTGGGTAAGAGTGTTTTTATGACAATGACTGTCAGACACAACTCACTGGGTTATGTGACATGGTGAGTCACGTTACTGAGGGTAGAAGGTAAGAGGAGAAAGTTATCGGGAAAATGATCAAAATCCCAGGCTTACTAGATGTGTTTTGACTGTGTCTTGAGTCCACGAAACCAGGTCCCATTCAAAGAGCAACACTGGATGTAGGAAGAGCACGTGAAGAGGGTGATAACCGTACAGACTTTTATTGGCATTATGATATTCTGCACCAGTGATTTCGTTAAAGCCTTCAAATGTCCTATCCCCATTTTTAGTATTTTAAAGTTTGCTATGAAGACAAAACTTTGGAAACCTCAGATAGAGGGATATCATGAATGCTGTCAAGATTACAGATTCCATTGTCCCAACTTCATCTGAACATTTTTGTATGAATTCTGTGTTTCATCACTCTCCCAGGGCCAGTGTTGTACATATATGTAAAAAATCTGAATAAGTGAATTTGACCTCACCTTGTAAGAATGACTGTTTTCAACTGTCATACCTTTTGATCCTCTGATTATACCAGTTTGGAATTTATCCTTAAAGAAATAATACAAAAGAAGGAAAAAAACCTGATGAATGAAGATGTTGAAGTATTATATATGATATGAAAAAGTGGAAAAAATCCATATTCGAACATTATAGGAATATCTCCCTGATAGAATAGTACATGGTTTTAGAAATGATAAATGTGTAGACTCTGAAATTCTTATGTATCGATGTTAAGAGAAACCAGCAAAACACAAGCGTGAAGATTCACTGTGATTATGGCTATGTAAAATCACGTATGCAGTAAACAAGTACGGTTAATGAGATTATGGGTAAATTTTTAAAAAATTTCAATTAGAGTGTTTGTAATGTTTTTAATGTAATAAATGCTACGTTAAAATAATTTGTAGATCTGTTGTTGTTAGGCGCTATTAAGTTGGTTCCGACTCATAGCAACCCTATAGGACAGAGTAGAACTCCTCCGTAGGGTTTTCAAGGAGCAGTTGGTGGATTTGAACTGCGACCTTTTGGTTAGCAGCCGAGCTCTTAACCAGCACACCACAAATTCAACTGTAGACAGTTACCAAAGTAAACATACGTCATCATTTTCCTAATGTCAGTTCATCTGATTGTCTACATGCCTTCCATTCTTCCTATGAAGACAGTAGTAAATGGTAGAAATCTGGTCATATTCATTTGGAAGTTCTATAAAGAAGAGACAGTTTTTATCCTAAAAACTTGGAAACAACAGTATCAGTAAACCAGTGGAAAATCTTTAAAAGAAAGTTATTGTAGCCCTGGGGTGCTATAGAAACCATGTCAACAGCTGGAGAAGATATTGACCAAAGTATATAGCTCAACCTGTTCTTTATTAATGGCTTCAGTGGTTTGGGAAGGGCTCACCTGATTATGCCCAATCTCTGTTCTCCTTGATATAACCGAATTTCCTAGGAAGGTAAGGAAAGCAAAGCAGAGGTGCCAGAGATGACATCTTGTGGCTTCTGGAGCTGTGGGATTCTGAGCTGAGGAGGTCTCTGGAGGCCATTTATCCAGTGATTCATTTCACTGACAGCTTCTGTTTATTAATTTTCTTAGAGACCCCTTGATTCCATATGTTTATTCAATTCTGTAGTTGTAGTCTTCTGGGGACACATTTTAGAATAACCCTTTTCTTTTCTGTAAAGCAGTATCCAACCTGTGGTTTTCTTTTTCTCAGGAATGTTAAAAAAACTCAACGCTTGGTGGGAAGGCACAGACTAAAGTGATGGCATGCTGTGATGAAAATACTCTTTAATCCAAGGAGCCACAGCTATTAACAGCGTCTGATGGCTCTCTGGTTCGTTAGAGATGATTTGTGTGTCATCTAAAATATAACCCATTTTTCAAAACCAGCAGGAAAACTTAAAATATATTTGATGAATAAATTAAAAAGGCATTTCCTTTTCTTCCCAGTCATATTCTTCCCCACCTCCATCCCTACTCTGTTCTTCCTCAGTCTAAGAAAGTTTATCCCAAAGGCCTGCCTGACTTGACCCTTTCTCTGTCCACCTCCAGCCTCTGTAGCCTACACGCTTATTCCAACTTCCTTTCTCTCAATCCTTTTTTTTTTTTTCTTGTGGGGGAAATGTACACAACAAAACATATGCCTTTCCAGCAATTTCTACATGTAAAATTCAGTGACACTGATTACATTCTTCAAGGTGTGCAACCATGCTTGCTATCCTCTTCCAAATCATTCCACTACCATTAACATAAACTCAATGGCCCCCTAAGCAAAATTCCCCCTTTTTCTCTCTCTCCCACTCCTGGTAACTGCTAATAATTTTTGGTTTCTATATATTCTCAAACTGAAAGAACTGAAAAAAAAATTTAAGCCTTGAGTTACAGTGCTGATGGATTCTATGGGCAAAATATCGAATGACGCAGGAAGCATCAAAAGAAGATGGAAGGAATATGCAGAGTTACTGTACCAAAAAGAATTGGTTGACGTTCAGTCATTTCAGGATGTAGCATATGCTTAAGAACTGATGATACTGAAGGAAGAAGTCCAAGCTGCACAGAAGGCATTGAAGAAAAACAAGACTCCAGAAATTGACGGAATAACGATTGAGATGTTTCAACAAATGGGTGCAGTGCTGGAAGCACTCACTTGTCTATGCCAAGAAATTTGGAAGGCAGCTACCTGCCCAACAGACTGGAAGAGATCCATATTTGCGCTTTTCCAAAGAAAGGTGATCCAACAGAATGCAGAGATTATCGAATAATATCATTAATATCACACATAAGTAAAATTTTGCTGAAGATAATTAAAAAACAATTGCAGCAGTACATGGAACAGGGAACTACCAGATATTCAAGCCAGATTCAGAAAAGGATGTGGAACCAGGGATATCATTGCTGATGTAAGATAGATCTTGGCTGAGAGCAGAGAATATCAGAAAGATGTTTATCTGTGTTTTATTGACTATGCAAAGGCGTTCAACTATATGGTTCATAACAAATTATGGATAACATTTTGAAGAATAGGAATTCCAGAACGCTTAACTGTGCTCATGTAGAACATGTACACAGACCAAGAGGGAGTTGTTCAAACAGAACAAAGGGATACTGAGTGGTTTAAAATCAGAAAAGGTGCATGTCAGGGTTATATCCTTTCACCGTACCTAGTCAATCTGTATGCTGAGCAAATAATCTGAGAAGCTGGACTGTATGAAGAAGAATGTGGCATCAGGACTGGAGGAAGACTCATTAACAACCTGTGATATGCAGATGACACAACCTTGCTTGCTAAAGGGAAGAGGAATTGAAGCACTTACTGATGAAGATCAAAGACCACAGCCTGCAGTGTGGATTACACCTCAACATAAAGAAAACAAAAAGCCTCACAACTGGACCAGTAAGCAACATCATGATAAAAGGAGAAAAGACTGAAGTTGTCAAGGATTTCATTTTATTTGGATCCACAATCAACGCCCATGGAAGCAGCAGTCGAGAAGTCAAATGACGTATTGCTTTGGGCAAATCTGCTGCAAAAGACCTCTTAAAAGTGTTCAAAAGCAAAGATGTCACTTTGAGGGCTGAGGTGCACCTGACCCAAGCCATGGTGTTTTCAACTGCCTCATATGCATGAGAAAGCTGGACAGAAGCATTGACAAAAAACAAGACTCCAGGAATTGACTGAATACCAATTGAGATGTTTCAACAAATGAGTGCAGTGCTGGAAGCACTCACTTGTCTATGTAGAATTGGGAAGAAAAATTGGCAGCCCAGGGAGAGTTTAAATAATAGCAAGAATGCACAGGATAGATGTTTTGTCTCACGTGCTTTCAAGTTTCACATGCTTTAAAGTTTTTTGTGTCACATGCTTTAAAGTTTCTGTATTTAGAACCATTCTGTATTTAGAAAATTAATGGCCTTGTTGGTTGTAAAAGGGCCATGAGATACCACTTCCAAATATGCATCACTGTATAGGCATAATTACAATGATAATGTCATCATCTGGGGCACAATTTCATAATGCCACTGGTCCCCCAAGGGTGATTTTGTATGATTGCAGATTTTTGTTTAATTGTAGTGTCAGTTGTATGTTTTCTGTGGAGTCTGTTCTGTCAGTGCATGAATTTAACATCTATTTGTCAATGTTTGGTTTATGTATATAACCTTAAGTTCAACTTGTCCCCACCCCACTTCTCCAAGAGTGGAATATTGTAAAGGAAGTTCCTAAGCCTTCCATCAATCCTGTGTTGGATGGGTCTTCCGAACAAACTTAGCTATTTTATGAACTGTCCAGATACCTGCTTTGTAAAGCAAAGACCATAGTCAGCAAAGACCATGAATGGGCTCTTCTCCCACCCCTCCCTTTCCTAGGTAGGTTTTTGCAAGGGTGGGACTGAAGGAGGCGGGTTCCTTCAGGTGTTGGAAAGATCAGTTAAATCTGGGCCGTACTTGTTTTTTTCCTTACTCTGGATGCTTCCTACTCCACGCTTGCCGCTGCCCCGTTCTGCTCACCACCAGGCACCCAAGCCAGCATCTGGCCTGGGGCTGTGAACGTGAATCAGCAGCTCCACCACCTCAAGCTGTGGGTGCCCCATCCCCTGTCTCCTGTGGGCTGCAATGACCTTGGAAGGGGCTGCTTACCACTATCTGCCCTTAAAGAGCATCTCCTCAGATTGCCTCATGCACCTAAGAGTACATAGAGTCTGGCTATATTTAAATGCATGCCCCACCTAACACTGTGAAACTTTTTCTCACTGTTTTGTTCAGTTGATCTTTTCTTCCTACTTAAGGAGTTGGCAACGTACACTTCAGGAAGAAGCTTCTAGTGCTTTTCTTCTTCTATGATCAGAGTAGATAAGTAACCCCCGAGTGTTGGACTTGGCTAGCAGGGCCTCAGAATGTCTCTCAGTCCCTTGTCTCCTTATTAGAGTATTTTTCACACAGAGGTTAAAAGAGGGGTGAACCTCTATTGTATATAATTCCAAGGGGCACCCCTCTTCTGGAGGGTGCCATAATAGTTGACTCAGGAGAGTGGATAAATAAAAGATTGGGCCTTCTTGGGTAAATGCATAAGTGGATGACTAACCCAACTCCCTGTTTTGGCAAGGTGAGTGTTGGGGATAGATGAGTGGCTGACAACACCACACTCATTGTGCGTGTTCCATAGGGACACCTTTCATACCAAGGCACTACCTCTAGCACTTTACAAGTCTCCTAACTCTTTTGAGGAAAAAACAAATCATATTTCACTTGTCCTTCCATCAGTATGCACTTTCCCTTCCCACCCCATACCTAGATTAGCCTGCCTGGGTTTCCTTCAAGGCAAGTCTGTCCTTTCTTCTAGGAACCCCTCCTTGGTTTAAACAAATTCCCTGAGACATTTACCTCTAGGTTACCCATATGTGCTTCTGTGTGGGTCTATACATGTATATTAATAGTTACCTCTTTGTGTTTAGCTAGCTAGCTAGATACAGATAAATAGATTGAGATAGAGATAGAGATGGATAGGTCAGACAGATAGATAGATTAGATAGATAGATAGATACAGATATGAATCAAATAAGCAGTTTTTGCCCATGCCTTTCTTAGGGTTTGAGACAAATGTTCAGTACCAGAAATTTGATGGATATTTTCAAAGTTGATTGAATGATGGTGCCACCATTTAACTGCCCATCTAATTCTAGATCAATCAGAGTTTATATTTAATCAATAATAGTCATGAATCAACACTCATTCATTTATTCACTCACTCAAAAAGTTTAATAAGTGCCATATGTTACTTGAATAAGATGGATAAGTCATGGTCTTAGCCCTCATGGAGCTAGTCTACCGAGAGAGGCAGGTAGAGAAATAATCACAGTCCCATTAGATAAGCGCTGTAATGGGGAAGGCTTATTTATAAACCATGAAAGATCAAGTCCAGCAAAGGAATTAAGGGGTTTATGAGAGCCAGGCTCCTAAATATCAGTAGACCCAGTCATGTTATATATTTCATGGTTTGGACTGACATGTAGAAATCTGGAAACAACTATGCTGATTTAGCAAGCAGCAGAGGATTTGTAAATAAAGTCTGTGAATTTTGTTTTATTTTTGAGTTGTAGTCTTTCTTCCAGAAGAAATCTACCTGAAACAGATGAACGCTGACTTTTTTGACTTTTCAATAATCTCAGTCTTCTCTTTTTTGCCAAGGAAACAATAACAAACATGATATTTAGTGCAGAATAGTTTCATCTTCAGAAGAAATAAAATTACAAATGAGTACCTTTCATGCTCATGTAACTTGACCATTCTTAATACCTTAAACTGTTCAGTGAGCTCAGTATGGAAATATGGAAAACAACACATAGAAGACAATCCTGGAATATCAAATATACAGACTTTGAGTGAAACATGTTCTCGGGGCAGGTAGGGAGAGGATGGGAGTTTGTGGGAAATCAGAGAGATTTTGTCTCTAGGTCTGCTCCCTTCTGTGAGGAATGAGACTGGACTTTGTCTCACTCAATATGGAGGTGTGCTGTGGTCAGTTGATGAGAAAGTACTTTATAAACTGTAAAGAAGTTCACCAGTAGAAGGCAGGATTATTATCATTATTTTAAAATGCCACCGTAGTGCCTGAAAAGTTAATGTGCCTCCAGAGAGTAACATGTTGTTGTTAGGTGCCCTTGAGTCGGTTCCGACTCATAGCGACCCTGTGTACCACAGAATGAAACACTGCCCAGTCCTGCGCCGTGCTCACAATTATTGTTATGCTTGAGCCCATTGTTGCAGCTACTGTGTCAGTCCATTTCATTGAGGGTCTTCCTCTTTTTTGCTGACCTTGTATTTTACCAAGCATGACATCCTTCTCCAGGGACTGATCCTTCCTGACAACGTGTCCAAAGTATGTAAGATGTAGTCTCGCCATCCTTGCTTCTAAGGAGCATTCTGGCTGTACTTCCTTCAAGACAGGTTTGTTTGTTCTTTTGGCAGTCCATGGTATATTCAATATTCTTTGCCAACACCACAATTCAAAGGTGTCAGTTCTTCAGTCTTCCTTATTCATTGTCCTGCTTTCACATGCATATGATGCCATTGAAAATACCATGGCTTGGGTCAGGGGCACCTTAGTCTTCACGGTGACATCTTTGCTTTTCAGCACTTTAAAGAGGTCTTTTGCAGCAGATTTGCCCAGTGCAATGCGTTTTTTGATTTCTTGACTGCTGCTTCCATGGGTGTTGATTGTGGATCCAAGTAAAATGAAATCCTTGACAAGTTCAGTCTTTTCTCTATTTATCATGATGTTGCTTATTGGTCCAGTTGTGAGGCTTTTTGTTTTCTTTATGTTGAGGTGTAATCCATACTGAAGGCTGTGGTATTTGATCTTCATCAGTAAGTGCTTCAAGTCCTCTTCCCTTTCAGCAAGCAAGGTTGTGTCATCTGCATATCACGGGTTGTTAATGAGTCTACCTCCAATCCTGATGCCCCGTTCTTCATATAGTCCAGCTTCTCAGATTATTTGCTCAGCATACAGATTGAATAGGTATGGTGAAAGGATACAACCCTGATGCACACCTTTCCTGACTTTAAACCACGCAATATCCCCTTGTTCTATCCGAACAACTGCCTCATGATCTATGTATAGATTCCTCGTGAGCACAATTAAGTGTTCTGGAATTCCCATTCTTCACAGTGTTCTCCATAATTTGTTATGATCCACACAGTTGAATGCCTTTGTATAGTCAACAAAACACAGGTAAACATCCTTCTGGTATTCTCTGCTTTCAGCCAGGATCCATCTGACATCAGCAGTGATATCCCTGGTTGCACGTCCTCTTCTGAATCTGGCCTGAATTTCTGGCAGTTCCCTGTTGATATACTGCTGCAGCCGCTTTTGAATGATCTTCAGCAAAATTTTACTTGCGTGTGATATTAATGATTGTGTTCGAGAATTCCTGCATTCCGTTGGATCACCATTCTTGGGAATAGACATAAATATGGATCTCTTCCTGTCTGTTGGCCAGGTAGCAGTCTTCTGAATTTCTTGGCATAGATGAGTGAGCACTTCCAGCGCTGCATCCATTTTTTGAAACATCTCAATTGATATTCCATCAGTTCCTGGAGCCTTGTTTTTCGCCAATGCCTTCACTGCAGCTTGGACTTCTTCTTTCAGTACCATCGGTTCCTGATCATATGCTACCTCTTGAAATGGTTGAACATCGACCAGTTCTTTTTGGTATAATGACTGGGTATTCCTTCCATCTTCTTTTGATGCTTCCTGCATCGTTTAATATTTTCCCCATAGAATCCTTCACTATTGCAACTTGAGGCTTGAATTTTTTCTTCAGTTCTTTCAGCTTGATAAATGCCGAGCATGTTCTTCCGTTTTGGTTTTCTATCTCCAGCTCTTTGCACATGTCATTATAATACTTTACTTTGTCCTCTCAAGCTGCCTTTTGAAATGTTCTGTCCAGTTGTTTTACTTCATCATTTCTTTCTTTTGCTTTAGCTACTTGACATTCAAGAGCAAGTTTCAGAGTCTCTTCTGACATCCATTTTGGTCTTTTCTTTCTTTCCTGTCTTTTTAATGACTGCTTGCTTTCTTCATGTATGATGCCCTTGATGCCATTCAACAACTCGTCTGGTCTTCTGTCATTAGTGTTCAACGCGTCAAATCTGTTCTTGAAATGGTCTGTAAATTCAGGGGGGATATACGCAAGGTCATACTTTGGCTCTCATGGATGTGTTCTAATGTTCTTCAGTTTCAGCTTGAACTTGCATATGAGCAATTGATGGTCTGTTCCGCAGTCGGCCCCTGGCCTTGTTCTAACTGATGATATTGAACTTTTCCATTGTCTCTTTCCACAGTATAGTTGATTTTATTCCTTTGTATTCCATCTAGTGAGGTCCATGTGTATAGTCACTGTTTTTGTTGGTGAAAAAAGGTATTTGCAATGAAGAAGTTGTGTCGGTCTTGCAGAATTCTATCATGCGATCTCTGGCATCGTTTCTGTCACCAAGGCCATATTTTCCAACTACCCATCCTCCTTCTTTGTTTCCAACTTTTGCACTCCAATCACCAGTAATTATCAATGCGTCCTGATTGCATGTTCGATCAATTTCAGACTGCAGCAGCTTGTAAAAATCTTCAGTTCATCTTTGGCCTTAGTGGTTGGTGCATAAATTTGAATAATAGTCATATTAACTGGTCTTCCTTGTAGGCTAATGGCTATTACCCTATCACTGACAGCATTGTACTTCAGGATAGATCTTAAAATGTTCGTTTTGACGATGAATGCAACGCATTCCTTTTCAAGTTGTCATTCCTGGCATAGTAGACCATATGACTGTCCAATTCTGAATGGCCAATACTAGTCCATTTCAGCTCACTAATGCCTAGGATATTGATGTTTATGCGTTCCATTTCATTTTTGATGATTTCCAATTTTCCTGGATTCATACTTCGTACATTCCACGTTCCTATTACTAGTGGATGTTTGCAGGTGTTTTTTTCTCATATTGAGTCATGCCACATCAGCAAATGAAGATCCCCAAAACTTGACTCCATCCACATCATTAAGGTCTACTCTACTTTGAGGAGGCAGCTCTTCCCAGTCATCTTTTGAGTGCTTCCAACCTGGGAGGCTCATCTTCCGGCACTATATCAGACAATGTTCCACTGCTATTCATGAAGTTTTCACTGGCTAATTCTTTTCAGATGTAGACTGCCGGGTCCTTCTTCCCCGTCTGTCTTAGTCGGGAAGCTCCGCTGAAACCTGTGTGCCATGGGTGACCCTGCTGGTATCTGAATACCGGTGGCATAGCTTGGGTGTTGCTGAAGAGAATAACGTAAGCAGTACAAAAAACAGTCTACTGTATTCTGTAATACCTCTTCCCTGATTATGCAGAAATAACCAGTTGCCCCTGAGACAACTTCGACTGCTGGTGAGGAGCCTGGATAGTGCAGGTAGTTTGCAATGGGCTGCTAACCTGAAGAAGGCGGTTTGAACCCACCCAGCACCTCTGTGGAAGAAGGGCCAGGTGACCTGCTCTCGTAAAGATTACAGCCAAGAAAACCCTGTGGAGCAGTTCTGCTTTGCAATACGTGGGTCATCGTGAATCAAAGTGACTGGGTGGTAGCTAACAACGACAGTTATGCAGAGAATCCTCTAAAAGCAATGCTGGTGAACTTTAAGATTCAGTGCTGAAATTTTGTACAATTCAAAGAGCGCTATATTGTGTTATCTTGGCTTACCAGCCCATAAATAACATTCATATGGTTTTTATTTACTCATAACTTGAAATTAGGAAAGTGTTTCCTATTAAAACTGCAAAAACACAGACTATACTTCACTAAGGATTCTCCAAATTTTAAGAGTCTAGTTATTTATGAGTCTTATGTTGTCCAAGAAACATCACCTTTGTGTTGACAGAATATAAGGCACATGTTTTCCCACATCAATGGCCAAAAAAACCAAACCCGTTGCCATCGAATCGATTTTAACTCATAGCAACCCTATAGGACAGAGTAGATCTGCCCCAGAGCCTTTCCAGGACTGTAACTTTATGGAAGCAGACTGTCACATCTTTCTCCTGCAGAGCCACTGATGGGTTTGAACCACCAACCTTTTGGTTCATGGGCGAGTGCTTTAACCACTGCGCAACCACGGCTCCTTTCCAACGTTGATAGCTATGAGGTGAACACAAGAAAATGAGAATTACTCCAGCATATATTCATGGAAACAAACCACTTTAAAGTTGTAAGGGACTTCGGATATCAGCCAGTTGAAATCACGTGAGAAAACTGAGACACAGAGAGACTATAAATTATATGCCTGAGATCATTCAGCTAGTTAGTGGCAGATCAGAACCTGAACTCAGATCTCTTGACTTCCTCTGTGGTGGTTTTCACACCATGCTAACACGCGGAAGTTCCAGTAACTCAGCAAATCTTCCTGAAGCTCAACTACTGCATATTCTCTGTTCTTTAATTTTATCTGTATTGGCTCTCTTTTTTTTCCCCCCTTAAAATTACATGTACATTTAAATGTATGTGTTAATGTTTATGTGAGGCATATAGAATAATTTCTCAGTTGCTCAGTCCAAATATAAACCAAGAGTCTCTTTTGGGTTCCCCATTTGAACATAAGTGTAAAAAATTAATTCTGAGAGCTAGGAAATTAGAGTGGTCAGCTAGATGGTTATATTATTTTTTGAAGATACTTAAATGCAAAATATATTTCAAAATACTATATTTATTGTCTGTCTTTTGAAATATCCCCAAACCCTATTCTTTCTGAAGGTGTTGGGTCTCTTAAGGTTCAGAATTTATCAACCGTGGAACTGCGACCTAATGTAAACTTGCTAAGAAACAGTATAATAATATCCTTGCCCTGAGGGTAACCCACTCAACTCTAGATTTTTCTCTTTTACCCTTGTTCAGACTACAGTCGTATGCCTTTGTTAGTATTTCCTCTTTGCATTGTGGTACAATTGACGTTGATAGATAGCGTGGAGAAACTGAATTACAAAAAAAAAGAAAGAAAGAAAAGAAAAACACTCTTGTACTCTTGGCTCAAAAATAATGTCTTTGGAAAGCTATCTAGCTGCTACCCCAACCCCCCACCCCATTCTTTTTTTCTTGGGCTGCAGCTGCTGACAGCAGGCACAACAGACTATAATTTGGCCACATTTGGCTCATGTAAATTGTGATAAACAGTGAGCCCGTGATATTTATTTTAAAGATTCATTCAGTGAAGGTAAGTGCTCTTGACTTGTGTATACATGCTAGTAAATGGAAAGCTGCAGATGTAAAGATCAGTGCTTAATTTCATGCTGCACAATTAATACGGCTGCTTGATGCTCTGTTCTTTACAGGTGCAGGGGTATTGGAACCCTTTGAAGACGTGTGTAGCTAATAGCCCATATATAATTCAGAAGAAGCAGTCTTCAATGGAAGACCCTCGGGGGAGAAATGGACAGTCTGTAAGTAAACAGAATGTCACACCCAAGGAAAGAAGTTATTACTTTAAAAATTGTAATTACTATTTTTGTTGTAACCTGAGTCTCTGGAAATTCCTTTAAAGCTCTGTACCAATTGTTAATGATTTTGAAAGTTATGGATTAAGTAGCAGTGCAAGATTTCATCAGCCTAACCTAATTTATATGTTTTCTTAGAGGCATCAGTTAGGAAAAGTGAAGGAATCATAGAGGGAGAAAGCTGACCTTGAGAATTACTCAATTTTATCAGTTCACATAACATAATGTTCAGGCTTACATTTTCCTTTGCCTCAGAGAATACATACTTGTCTCACAAAACTTGAAATTAATATCTAAGTTTTGGATTGTTTTTATATATATTTGTTTTATGAATCTATGCACGTGTAGGTGGGCGTGTAGCTGTTAAAAATGTGTCTAGCTGTTTGGTGTGGTTGTTTCACATTTTGGTGAACGCTTCAGTGGGTTTAAATTAAGGAGAATCTCAGGTCTCTTAGGTTATGTTTTGTTTGGTTATCTTGTGAGCAAAAAAGAGAGAGTTCAGCAATTTTCTTATCAGGAAGAAAAGAAGCTTCCCTTGGCTCTGTCATGGATTGAGTTGTGTCCCCCAGAAATGTGTACCAACTTGGCTAGGCCATGATTCTCAGTACTGTGTGGTTGTCCACCATTTTGTGATTTTATGTGATTATCCTATGTATTGTAAATCCTAATCTCTATGATGTTAATGAGGCAGGATGTAATCTACAGGATTAGGTTGTATCTTGAGTCAGTCTCTTTTGAGATATAAAAGAGAGTGAGTAGAGAGGAGAGGGACCTCATGCTACAAAGAAAGAAGTGCTGGGAGCAGCGGGCAGCCTTGAACCTGGGGTCCCTGTGCTGAGAAGCTCGTAGACCAGGGGAAGATTGATGATAAAGACCTTCCCCCAGGATGACAGAGAGAGAAAACCTTTCTCGGGAGCTGGCAGCCTGAATGGGGACTTCTAGCTTCTTAGACCGTGAGAGAATTTCTGTTTGTTAAAGCCATCCACTTGTGGTATTTCTTTTATAGCATCACTAGATAGGAGCCCCGGTGGCACAGTATTTAAGAGCTCAGCTGCTAACTGAAAGGTCAGCAGTTCAAATCTACCAGCCACTCCTTGGAAACCCTATCGGGCAGTTCTACTCTGCCCTGTAGGGTTGGTCGCTATGAATTGGCATTGACTCGACGACAACGGGTTTGATTTGGGTTTAGCACTAGATAACTAAGGCAGGTTCATAAATGAACATTTCCAAATAGAGGTAGTTTTTTTTTTTTTTTCCTGAGAATTGTTTCTTTTTTCTGTTTTTTTTTTTTTTTAATTGTGATAAATGTATAGGTAACAAAACATTTATTTGCCATTTCAACAATCTTCACGTGTACAGTTCAGTGACATTAGCTGTGTTCATCATGTTGTTCAATGATCACCCTTAACTCTTCTGAATTTTTCCATCACCTTTAACAGAAGCTCAGTGTCCCTTGAGCATTGAGTCCTCCTTTTCCACTCCCTCCAGCCCACCCCTGGTAACCATTAATGAACTTTTGTCTCTATACATTTGCCTATTCTAGATATTTAAGTGGGATCATACAATATTTGTCCTTTTGTGACTGACTTATTTCACTCAGCGTGGTGTTTTCAAGGTTCATCTATGTTGTAACATGTATCAGAACTTCTTTTCTCTTTATAACTAGAGGTAATTTTATTTTGACTTTTGAGTTACTTAGAACTTGAATGATTCAATAAATTTTAGCGTGTGCTGTCACATTGTGTGGATTGCAACTAATGTCACAAAACAATATGTGTATAAGTTTTTATATGAGAAATTAACTTGAGCTGTAAACTTTCACCTAAAGCACAATAAAAAAAGTAGTTCAATACATTTTAATTAAAAAAAAAAAAACAAACATATTCCAGCAAGTTAAAGTTGTTTCACTGGAAAGTTTCCATAGCAATGTTTGGTGCAGCGTATGCGACTCTGTACCTTAAGTTCTCTGATCAGAGATGATGCTTTTAGACCTGTGGTTTTGTAGCGAAGCTTTGCCTACAATAGGATTATTACAAACCTGAAGTGTGATCTTTAGTAATGCTGTTGTGGTTCCTGTAAATGTGTGTTTTACAAGACCTATTGGTGTTATACAATAAGCAGGAACTGCTAATGGATGGGGATTTTAATAACAAATGGTCAAGTGCTATAAAGGTAGTTTTGCAGTCATATTGTATGCAATTACAGCCTGTGTTTGATGGATGTCCTACGTCATCTTGGGAGATAGTTTTCATAAAGCACTTCAAGATCCCTCTTACGGTGGAGCTTTTTCCCTAAATAGGAGTAGCACCCTTGACTCATTTCATTCGTTTGTTTGTTTAAACTTCTATCATGGGCTTGTGATGTTTGGAGTGCGTATAAGATAAATGAAAAAGAAACTCGCCGATAACTGTCTACTCACTGTCACCTTTTATGTCACTTTCTTCCTTGAATTGATGCAAGTTGATGTGTTGGAGAAGCGCTAACCAATTTAACAATATCTGCAAATAAATATTGCTAGTAATATGTCTTTGGATATTTCATATTATGCAAATTCTAATTTAAAAATTAAGGAATTCATTATGATTTGAGACTAAAATAAAATATAGGTAAAGAATATAATGGTAATTTTTTTTTTTTAACCTTTCGTAACAAAAAGACATATTTAGTGGGCAATCTGATGACATATTTTATATATATATATATATATACGGAACCCTGGTGGCGTAGTGGTTAAGTGCTATGGCTGATAATCAAAAGGATGGCAGTTCGAATCCACCAGCCACTCCATGGAAACCCTGTGGGGCAGTTCTTCTCTGTCCTATAGAGTTGCTATGAGTTGGAATCGACGCAACGGCAACGGGTTTGGTTTATATATATATATATATATATAGTTAGCTATTGCTATGGAAGGGTGAAGCAGTTCTGTTCTTGAAAGATACTTGGCTATCTCAGATGTACAAAACTAGGGTGGGCGATTTCTGAAGGGCAGACGCTGCGTGGCATTGGACAAGCTGGTTCCTGGCATTTGGGCTTCTGCCTGCTCAGCTAGAAGGGAGCATAGCCTCTGCAGAGACCCGGGATGCAGGCACATTTAGCGCCCAGGTTTCCCATTTTTTTTAAAGCAGGTTGGAAGTCCCTGGGTGGAACAGTTAACACAGCTCTGCTGCTAACCATAAGATGGGAGGTTTGAGTCCACCCAGAGGTGTCTCAGAAGAAAGGCCTGGCATTCTGCTTCTGAAAAATCAGCCATTGAAAACTCTGTGGAGCACAGGTCTACTATGACACTCATGGGTCATTGTGAGTTGGAGGTGACTCAATAGCATCTGGGTTTTTTTTCCTCAAGGAGGTTAGGAAACAGATCCCAGGTGGGAAGAGAGCCTAGAACATACCTGAAAACGTTAAAGTGACTCAGGAAAATAAAGTATGGGAAGGCTACCTGGAGCTGTGCGAAAGCACTTCCAAACATGAATTGAACTTTCTCATGCTTGTCACATTCATCTTTAAAAAGTGTTTTTTTTTTATGAAAAATCTCCACCGTATTCAGAGTAAGCTCTATAGTATATTGTACCCCCACGTACCAGCGTCAACACGTACCAATATTCTGCCATTCTTGTTTCCTCTTACCTCCACTCACTCTCCACCCCTACTTAATTATTATCATTTACATTTTTTTTGTAAATTTTACATACATTGGAAGGCACAAATCTTAACTGTACAATTTTGACAAATGGATACATTCATGTGACTCACACCCAGTCACATATCAGAACATTTCCATCTCCCTGGAAAGTCCCCTAGTGTCCTTTCTCGGTCAGTACGTCACACCCTAAAGGCGACCACTGTTCTGATATGTTCCCCTTCGTCCCAGAAGTTTGTATACATTTAGTCATCACACAGCACGTTCCCCTTCGTGTCCGATTTCTTCCGTTTAGTCTCGTGTCTGTGAGTTGCATCAGTGTGGCTGTGTGTATCAGTACTTTCTTTTTCTCTGTTTCCCGAGTAGTAGTCCATTGTACGCAGTCATTTTCAAACACTGATTATATTCTAAACTCTTCTCTGGAAACCTCCATTTTCTTAGCTGTAAAATGAGGAGATTGGAATCCATATTACCTAACGGACTTCAAGTTTTATTGTCTAGTAACTCTTCCTTTCTTCCATTCTATTGCCCTTTGTTCATATCTGTCCGTAGCTCCTTCTGGGTTGTGCCTTTTCCAGTAAGACTTCCTACTTGTGAAGTGTTCTTACAGATATAAAGAAATGTTCAACACTGATGGTAATAAAAAGTGTCAAATTAATGCAACAATTAGCCAGAGATTTTACAAATAAAACACAGTACTCGTGAGGCTGTTGTGAAATGGGCACTCTTGTTACTAATGACAGAAAATCCTTTGGGAAAGCATTTTTACTGTATGTATCAGGAGCCTTAAAAAACTCACAGCCCTTCACAGAGTGATTTTGATTCCGGGAAATTTATTCTAAGGATAAAATACTGAGAAAAGAGAAACTTAAAGATATTTATATAGCTTTATTTATAATACTTAAACTGTAGAAATAGCTTAAATGTCTAACAATAGGGAAATGGTTGAGTAAACTGTGGCTCATAATATTGGAATATTATGCAGTAGATTATGCTATGCTTATTGGTCTACCACTTACTACTTGTATGACCTTGGGCCTGTTATTTAACCTTTCAATATCTCAGTTTTCTCATTGGTAAATGGGAATAAACAAATTATTCAGAGGATTAAATACTTAATACTGCCTAGAACAGTGCCTGGTAAATAGTAAGCATTCATTAAATTTTAACTGTTAATTATTATTTAAAAGTTTATAATAATGTACAAAAATTAATTATGATGCAAAAAAAGGGATATAAAACTATGATATGACACAGTTATGTATAAACATCTATAAACAGAAAATCCAAAACAAAAACTGTAAAAAAGGAAAAATACAGGAAAGAAATACATCAAAATGATTGTAGTCTTCTATCTGCTTTTCTGTATTTTTATATTTTCTATACTAAACATGACTATATAAAATGAAAGAAACCAAACTAATAAACATTTTAAAATTAAAAAAAAAAAAAGCGTATTCCTGATAGGAGTAAGTATCTTTTTTTCTCCCTCAGAGATATAGGGTTTAAAAAAAAAAAAAAGACTTCTTGAAAAGTTTGCCCACAATACCAGTTTACAAAACATATTTTTAAGTCCCTGGGTGGCACAAATGGTTAACCCGTTCTCTGCTAACCAAAAGGTTTGAGGTTTAAGTTCACCCAGAGGTGCCTGGGATAAAAGAACTTGTGATCTATTTTTGAAAAATCAGCCACTGAAAACCATATTGAGCACAGTTCTACTCTGACACACATGGGGTCGCCTTGAGTTGGGATCGACTCCATGACAACTGGTTATATCCAGTCATCAATATAATATTCTAGCGTCCATTGCCTTTGTAAACAGTGATTGTTTCTCAAGTCAGGATGGTTCTCTCTCTACTTCATAGATAGAGAAATATGTAACAAGAGTGCTACCAGTGTTCTTTTAGCCCAGTGACAGCTGGTGAACCCAGAAGATCTCTTTGTGGAAGAAAGCTGAGGAACTTCCCTGGCATTGCTGTGGAAGGGAGGGTGGTGTTTGGGGGAAGGCCTTTAGACAAGGGCGTGCTCACACTTAGCTATGGTGCTACCATGCACTGTGAGATTGGAAGTTAAAATTTTTGAGGTGGCTCGTGACACTTGAGGAAGGGAAAATAGTTGGTTACTTGAATGTTGAAAAGTGCATTATTCCTGTAATGTAGCCTCTTGACCCTGGCAGGGCTTTGGGAATGTGTCTGTTATGTGACAAGGGACCATGGACAGAGGTGAAGTCACTTCTCATTTTGATTCCAGGTAAACACAGCAGTGGGCAGAAATGTTAAATTGGAAATCCAAGCTTCCTGCTGCCAGAATGTTCTGTTAGTGTGTTGTCCACATCAAGAAAGAGGAAGTAGCTCATATGATGTTGTAAATTCTGGCCACGCATCTGCTTGTCTTATGTGAACACAGAGCGAGGAGGAAGTCTGTGGGGCTTTACGTCATTTCTGCCATAGTTCCGGCCACTCCTCTACTTGCCCTGTGAGCAGTTGTCTTTTGGTTGAGCACAGGTCCACTCCTCAGCATCGTAGCAGCAGAACCACTGCTATTTCGGTGGCTGTTCTACTCCAGGGGAAACACCTCTGAAACATAAACATCAAAGAGCCAAGCTGTAGCTGTAGTTTTTAATGTCTTTAGTTTATGAAGATTTCAATAAGGAAATCATATCAAAAAAAAGGAAAACATCTGTTAGCGCTTTGAAAAATAAAAGTAAAAAGGACAAACATTGTGTATGAGTCCACTTTCATGAAATATCTAGACTAGGCAACTATATCGACTCCTAAGTTAATAGTGGCTACAAGGGTGAAGGGATGGGGAGAAGGGCAGTCATTGTTTAGCAAGCACTGAGAGTATCTGTTAGTGGTGATAGAAAATCTGGCAACTGTTAGTGGTGATGGTTGCACAACATGATTAATGTCATAGATGTCAACTGAATTGCACCTGTAAAAAATGTTGAATTGGCAAAGAAAAAAGGGAATTAAAAAATAAATCACTGTATATCCTTTTTGAAGCTGTGAGATTGCAGTTAAAAACCAACTCTACACTTACAAAATAAACAATATCACTCCTGAGTAATGTGTCCCTTAAACAATCAACTATATGAGACCAAACGGTTAACATTTACCCAAAAGCAAAGATGAGAAGGCAAAGAGGAGAAGGGAAGCTGGATCAATGGAAATAGAACAAACAGGGTGGAAATAATGAGAACGCCAACATATTATGAAAATTGTAACCATGTCATAGAATAATCTGTATAAAAATTGTTAAATGGGAACCTGATTTGCTGTGTAAACTTTTACCTGAAACACAATAAAATGTTAAAACAACAACAACAAGAAAAAAAACCTACCGTTCAATAACCAAACCTTATGTCTGAATTAGACAGGCAGTTCTGGTACTTTGGGAAGTACATTTTGGATTAGGTATTGGAAGACCAGTATTTAGCCTTTATTAGTTGTATGACATGGGAAAATTTTGAAAATATTGGTCTTTTCAGCTGTAAAATAGAGATGATAATACTCTATCCTCTATTTAAAACCACAACTTTTTAGGTCAACTCCAATGATTATAAAAGTTCTTTGAAAACTGAAAAGTGCAATATCACTCTAATGCATTTTTTTTGGAGACATCTCTAGAAAAATTTGGTCATGGGTCAAAAATTATTTGACCGCCTGCAAGTCTACAATAAAATTTTAAAAAATGCAACCATCGTACCTGTTCCAGGTATTATAGATGCTGCATTACATATGCTTGGTTGTGATGTTGTCAGCTATAGGAGGAATTAGATCTCTCAAGACTCTGAAAGGAGCATTTTATTACAAATGATGGATAGTTTCTTATTTTATTATAAAAATTTTAGATTATTATGCTTCAGATATTCTGGAATAATTATATTTTAAGGCTTTATGGTATTCTCATAACTACACTTCTTGAGTCTTCTTTAAACTATGATAAATTTGAATTGTTAACAGTAGTGTTTGCCGAGATGCTGGGTTTTGCAAGAAAACCATTAAATAAAATATGTATGTAGCTTGTTCCTATAGTTGGAGATTCTAAAAATGAAAAGTGACTTTTAACCACAGTGGAAGAATTAAATATTTTATTAATAGAAATGCAGTTTTAGTAGAAATTATTAAATGTAGCTACACAAATACAATACACGTGTATAAGTCAAATTAACTGGGAAATTATAAATTAAATCAGAGTTTCATTTATTCAGCTTCACCATGAGTGAAATGTTTTGCATAGGTGAAATTTTTAGATAACTTAAGTTTAAAATTGTAAATTTTAAATTTATGATTGAATCCAGTGGTTTTCAATTTAAAAAACACAAAAACAAAAACAGGAGCATCTTATTGGAAGCCTATTTATAATATGGGATCTAAAACCTTATCTGTTTGCTTGCCCACCCCACCACTACCTCATCTCAGCACCTTGAATGCCTTGAGTTTATTTAGTTGCAAGGAGTAGAAATCACCATGAGCTGGCTTAAGCAAACAAGAGGGAAGTCTTAAGAAAAAAGCTACCCAGGGAATGCAGACAGTATTTTTTCTACTTTTCTCTGCACATCTTTTTCAGTCCTCTCTTTGTTTATAGGCTAGCTTTCTCTGTTCCCCTTGCACAGTGTTGGTTGCCCACATGGTTTATATGTTAGCAGGCCATGCACCATGCCAAAAGAAAGACTGACTGTCTAGCATGGGACCAATGGAGCAGAGAGTGGTAGCAGAAGCATGCAGTTCCCAGAGAAGGGACTGGACAAACCACCCCGGAGGTTCCTACTATGGGCCTTCAGTAAACTCCCAGGTCTGCTCATGAGAGCACAGTTGGCAACCACAGTTGTAATCCTATCTCTTCATTTTATAGGTGAGCAAATGTAGCCCCAATGTGCTATCTCCTATATTCTGACTATTTTGATGGAAATATCTAATAGCGAATATAATATATTTTTTTTTCTGATGACTCAAAGTCCTTGTTATGAATATCAGTTTAAACTGAATCCTTAATATGCTAGTTTTTCTCCTCTCTCTTTCGCTGGCTGACAGCAGTGATACTTTGCTTGTGTTTTCAGCACTAGGCCTGGAGCTGAGGCTAAACTGCTTCTGGTGGAGGGTGCACATCTCGTGGGTACCAGCCTGGAAATGGCAGTGCAGTCTGACAGTGGGAAGAGCAAACTGGCTTGGAATCAGAGTACAGCTTATTAACTGTGGGACCCTGACAAAGTTATTTCAATCTCTGAGACTCAATTTTTTTAATAAATAGAGATTATAAGATGAATATTTCTGGGTCATTTTGATGAAGAAATAACATATGTGAGAGTACTTTGCAAACTATAAAGCAGTGTATACAGCCAGCATTGCCGAGTCCTGTAGGACATCTTTGGGAAAGGGTGTGACATTTCGAGTCAGACAGACAGAACTGCCCCAGTCTTTGCTCTGTCCTTGAACAAGTTTTCTCATTTCTCTGAGTCTCAGTACTTCTACATTTGAAAAGTGGGGATAATAACACCTACCTTGCATGACTGTGTAGATTAGATATAACATATGAAGAGCATCTGGTGAATAAGAGCACAGATTCTGGAGCTTGATTCCTTGGGTTCGGATTTGAACTGTGCTACTTACTAGCTACAAGACCCTGGGCAAAGTCTCTGTGCCTAGCTATGGGCCATGTCCCTCACCTGTCAATGAAAATGACAATTATCACTCACCTCACAGGGTTGTCGGGAGGGTTAAATGAGGTCATACGTGTAGGAGGGCTTAGAATGGTACTGAGCACACAGTAAAAGCCATCCCAGTGTATGCCAGCATTATGGATTGAATTGTGTCCCCCAAATTATATGTTGTAAATGCTCATCTCTATGAGCCCCAGCAGTACAGTGATTAAGCACTAACTGAAAGGTCGGCAGGTCAAACTACCAGCCACTCCACAGAAGAAAGATGTGGTGGTCTGCTTCCGTAAAGACGACAGCCTTGGAAACCCCATGGGGCAGTCCTGCTTTGCCCTGTAGGCTCTCTGAGAGTCAGAATGGACTCGACAGCAATAGGTGTGTGTGTGTGTAGGCCTGTGGTTAAACAGTCATGCGTCACTTAATGTCCACCATATGTTCTGTGAAATAGGACATTATGTGATTTGGACGTTGTGCCAACATGCCTGAATTATGAGCAATAGCATTCACTGAATTTCCACCTTTGTAGAATAACCTTTTCATTCCACGTTTAATAATCTTTTGTTTCACTTCCAAATCGATACTTCTTCTTTGCCTTGTTGCTGCTATCACTAGCACAGTTTTGCTGCATTTGGGAGCCATGATACACTTTATCGTAATATTTTCGAAAGAAAATTAGAGAAGTAACGCTACAACACTCAAGAGACGCACGATACATGAGATTGGATGCTGCTGCCTATGAGTCGAAGCATACACTGTTATATGGTAGACTTTTTATTTGTTAGTAGGGAAAGTTCCCATTAAAATAATGATAGAAAGTACAGTACATACATGAGCCAGTAACATCGGTGTTTATTATGACTATCAAGACATATGTATTATAGGTTTTACATGTACTGTACCATTATACCTCTGGCAGCACAATCATTTTGTATACAAGAGACATGAGAAACATGTTGCATGCGGGAAGCTGTCACATTTGCTATGTCCAGTTACGTCTACTATGTCCTGTTCTCTGACTGGGATTTCTAAACTCTGTTAAAACCTTACGAGACCATGGATGTATATGCGTTTGGATGTTGCCCTAATGGATGGATGGACTTACCCAGTGCATGACTATAATCCCCTTTGGGAATGGGTTTTCTTTGTTATGTTAATGAGACAAGATTAGGGTATGTCTTAAATCAATCTATTTTGAGATATAAAAGAGATTAAACAAGCAAGCGAAAGAAGCAGAGATGGGGGAAGAGAGATGCCAAGCCTCATGAAGATCATCCAGGAGCAGAAGCTCAAAGAGACAAGGACCTTCCTCCAGAGCTGACAGAGAAAGCCTTCCCCTAGAGCCGGCACCCTGAATTTGGACTTCTAGCCTCCTGGACTGTGAGAGAATAAATTTCTGTTTGTTAAAGCCACCTACTTGTGGTATTTCTGTTAACAGCAGCACTAGATGACTAAGACAGCCATCACTGTTAGTGTTATCTCCAACACTGCTGGCCTTCCCCCTCTTCCCCGTAAGTGCTCGTTGTGTTGTAATTAAAATGTATTTTGGGGAATGAGGTACTGTCTTTTGTTTTAGACATAATGAACATACTTACAGGGTTAAGGTGAATTAGAGCTTAGGGTGACAGACCATGCTAGAAGAAATTAGGCAGATTTTTGGTTTGAACAGGCAAGGCTAGTTTGGACCACAGAAAACGTGCCAGGCAAGAGATTCCAGGTTGGTATGTGAGCTGAGAATTTGGGAAAGACTCTCATTCCAAATTCAAGTTGGGTACCAGGTGATATCAACAGTTGGGTATTTTAGGTGGATGTGTTCCATGGAGAAGAAAACCTAGACAGGAAAGCTGCTCTAGGGTCAGTACAGTGACTCATTTATCTTTCCAGGGCCAAACACAATGTCAAGCACTTTACATGCACACAGTAGATTTTTATCTCAGCTGGCCAGCATCTTGAGCCCTGGGATAGCTCAGTGGGTCTGCACGCACAGAACAAAGGGAGTGTGACAAAGCTGAAAGTTGCTTGTGGCTGATGCTGGAAAGAAAGGAAAGAGGGGCTCTCACCATTAAGACTTACTACCTGGGGGAAGGGAAGGACAGCACACACTACAGGGGAAGTCAGCACAACTGGACTAAACCAAAGCTAGGAAGTTTCCTGAATACAGTCAAACACTTTGAGGGACAGAGTACAGGGGTAAGGGTCTGGGGACCATGCTTTCAGGGGACATCTAGGTCAATTGGCATAACAAAGCTTATTAAGAAAATGTTCTGCATCCTACTTTGGTGAGTGGCATCTGGGGTCTTAAAAGCTTGCAAGCGGCTATCTAAGATGGCATCAATTGGTCCCAACCACCTGCAGTAAAGGAGAATGAAGAACACAAAGACCTAAGGAAAATATTAGCTCAAGAGACAGAAAGCACCACATAAACCAGAGACTTCATCAGCCTGAGACCAGAAGAACTAGATGATGCCTGGCTACCACCGATGACTGCCCTCACAGGGAACACAACAGAGAGTCCCTGATGGAGGAGGAGAAAGGTGGGGTGCAGAACTCAAGTTCTAGTAAAAAGACCAGACTTAATGGTCTGAATGAGACTGGAGGAACCCCAGAAAGCACAGCCCCCAGATTCTCTATCAGTCCAGAACAAAAGCAACTTCCGAGACCGACTTTTCAGACAGGAGCTGGACTGAACTGTGGGACATGGAGTGATACTCGTGAGGAGTGTGCCTCTTAGCTCAAGTAGATACAAGAGACTAAATGGGCAGCTTCTGTCTGGAGGTGAGATGGGAAGGCAGAGAGGGTTAGGAGCTGGTTGAATGGACATGGGGAATCGGGTATAAAGGAGGAGTATGCTGTCACACTATAGGGAGAGCAATTAGGGTCATGTAACAATGTATGTATAAATTTTTGTACGGGAGACTAACTTGAAATGTAAACTTCATTTAAACTATAACAATAAACAAAAATAATTTAAAAAAAGACTTACTACCTGGGGCCTGCCTCTGACCTGGCACTCCTTAAGTGCTGTGGTTTGAGAAAGCAAATAACTGTGGAAGTCAGAGCCAGGTGTCAGTGAGCAGTTAGTGGGGATGGCATGAAGCTCTCTCTTTCAAAGTAAAAGGCACAGACTTTGGGAATTATTTTTTTGAGGTGGGAGGGCAGCTTAAATACTTAATAAACAAAGCAAGAAAAAACAGCAAGAAGATGGAAACAACCTTAATGTCCATTGACAGATGGATAAATAAAATGTGGTATATACATATAATGGAATACTATTTAGCTACAAAGAGAAATGCAATCCTGTTACATGCTACGACACGGATGAAACTTGAAGACGTTACTGAGTGAAGTCAGTCAGTCACAAAGGGATGAATATTGTGTAAAACCAAAAATCAAACCCATTGCTATCAAGTCAATTCCGACTCATAGCAACCCTATAGGACAGAGCAGAACTGCTCCATAGGGTTTCCAAGGCTGTAAATCTTTACAGAAGCAGATTATCACATCTTTCTCCCGCCGAGTGGCTCGTGGGCTTAAACTGCCGACCTTTCAGTTAGCAGCCAAGCACTTAACCGCTGTGTCACTAGGATTCCTTAAATGTTGTATGATCCCACTTATATGAAATATCTAGGCAAGTGTACAGAGACCAAAGTTTAGTAGTAGTTATTAGAGGTGAGGGAGGAGGGAAGGGGAAGTTACTGCTTAGGAGACACTGAGTTTCTGTTAAGGATGATGGAATAATTTGGAAACAGATAGTGGTGATGGTGAACATAATGTCAATGAATTGTACATGTAAAAAATGTTGAATTGGTAAATATTTTGTTACATGTATTTTTACCACAATAGAACAATTATAAATACAAAAACAAAAACCATAAAACCTTCCTGGTTCACAAATCTGTTAGGGACAACAGTAATTTAATTTTGGTAGTTTAGAAACTTCATACTGATTAACATGAAAATTTCCTATACTTTATATTCCTATTTATTTTGACTGGAAATGCTTCCTTCAAAAAATGTAGGGCTTAAACATTTCTGGATAATTTTCACATAGATCCTAAGTTACCATTGATATTTATATGAAAACTCATTTTGCATCTGGTCTGTTTTGAGAAATAATGGATTGAATTTTCTCCAGGTTCACCCTTGGCTGAGAGGAGAATTCTGTCAATATCACTTACCCCCAGGTTTTCTTCTATAAGAGATGACTGGAAGCCTGGCTTTCTCAGGACTGGGTTGAAGAAAAGGTGGAGGAAGAGGAGTTGAGGGAGGGCAAGGGGGAAGAACTGGACATTAATTGATTGCCTGCTACATGCCAAGCACTTGATAGACACTGTCTCTTAGAAACTTCCCTATTCCCATTGATAAATGAGCCTCAGTGTTGTTGTTGTTAGTTGTTGTCCAGTCTGTTCCAACCCATGGCAACCTTATGTATAACAGAACAAAACTTTGCCATCTTCGTGATTGTTGGTGTGTTTGAGTCCATTGTGGAATCTACTGTGTCAGTTCATCTCATTGAAGGTTTCCTTTGTTTTTGCTGGCCCTCCACTTTACCAAACATGATGGATGCCCTTTTCTAGAGATTGGACTTTCATGATGATGTATCCAAAGTAAGCAAGTGGAAATCTTCTAAGGAGCATTCTGGTTGTGTTTCTTCTAAGACTGATTTGTTTGGTCTTCTGGCCTGTTGCTGTCAAGTTGATTCCAACTCATAGTGACCCTATAGGACAGAGTAGAACTGCCCCATAAGGTTTTCAAGGCTGTAATCTTTACGGAAGCAGACTGTCACATCTTTCTCCTGTGGAGCGGCTGGTGGGTTTGAACTGCTGGCCTTTCAGTGAGCAGCTGAGCACTTAACCACTGTACCACCAGGGCTCCTTGATCTTCTGGCAGTTCATGGTATATTCAATATTCTTCGCCAGCGTCACAATTTGAACCTATCAGTTCTCTATCTTCTTTTTTCATTGTCCAGCTTTCACGTGCATATGAGACAATTGAAAAGATGCCTAGGTAGTCAACAAACACCTACTGAGTATTAACTACATGTCAGGCACTGTTCTAAGCTCTGGGGTGCGAAGGAGAACAGGCTTTTGATCTTACCTTCAAGATGCTTTTACAGTACTTAAAAATACTTAAAAAACAAAACAAAAACCTTGCTGGTTGAAAACTCTGATAGGAATGGCAATAATCACAAGTGTGAGCTAGACTAAGAAAGCCATTTCAATATACAATAATACAGCACATTTTTTCTGTAAAGGGCCAGATAGTAAATGTTTTAGACTTACGGGCTACCCAGTCTCTATGTCGTGCACTCAACTCTGCAGTTGTAGCGCAAAGCCAACCCTAGACCACAGGGAACAATCACAGGATGCACAATAGGAGATCAGTGTTGGCCAGGGACTCATGCTAATGTATGGTAATGATGTGCAATAGATAACAGGAGGAGGCACACACTGAATCCAAGCCTATGTTCTCTTGTTAGCACTTGTATTTGGGTCTACAGCTGCTGTCCCCACCCTTTTAAGGTGTCTCATTTTGTTAATATAAGGCTAGCTCTGTCATCTTGGCTCTGACTTGTTTCCTCTCTCTGGGTATCATTTTCTTCATTTATAAAATGAAGGATTTGGTAAAAGATCTCTTCCAGTTCTGACACATTGTGATTCTCTTAGTATTCTTATTGTACCAGATAAGTGACGTTAATAAAGTTTTATGCATTGCAAGGTAAAGTATGAGTGGTGGTCCCAAGGAATGGACAGGAGGACTGTTAGGGATTGATTTGTGGCCCCCAAGAAGATAAGCCAAAGTCCTAACCCTTGCACTTAGGAATTTGACCTTGTTTGGAGTTTTTCTTTGCAGATGTTTTTAGTTAAATTACTAATTTCATGCCAGAGTAGAGTGGGTCCTAATCCTAATCCCTTTTTTTATTACTGCATTTTAGACAAAGGTTTACAGAACAAACTAGCTTCTCATTAAACAGTTAGTACACATATTGTTTTGTGACATTGGTTACCAATCCCACAACATGTCAACACTCTCCCTTCCTGACCTTGGGTTCCCTATTACCAGTTTTCCTGTCCCCTCCTGCCTTCTAGTCCTTGCCCCTGAGCTGGTGTGCCCTTTTAGTCTTGTTTTATTGGCCTGTCTAATCTTTGGCTGAAGGGTGAACCTCAGGAGTGACTTCATTACTGAGCTAAAAGGATGTCTGGGGGCCATACTCTTGGGGTTTCTCCAGTCTCTGTCAGACCAGTAAGTCTGAACTTTTTTTGTGAGTTAGAATTTTGTTCTACATTTTTCTCCAGCTCTGTCCGGGACCTGCTATTGTGATCCCTGTCAGAGCAGTCAGTGGTAGTAGCCAGGCACCGTCCAGTTGTGCTGGACCCTAATCCCTTCTGAGTGGTATTTTATTAAAGAGAAGAGCATCCGTGGAAACATAGTCACACGCAGGGAGAAAGCAGCATATGAAGATCTATCTACAAGCCAAGGAATGCCAAGAAATGCCACGGCTGCCGGAAGTTGAAGAGACAAGGAAGAATCTTTCTCTAGAGCCAAGAGAGAGCATGGTCCTGTGGACACCCTGAATTTGATTTCCAGCTTCCAGAACTGTGAGAAAACAAATTTCCGTTCGTCTCACTTTGTAGTATCTTTGTTACTCCAGCCCTAAGAAACTAAGACAAGGACTCATCACAGAAGTTCAGCATCTGTGTGAAGCCACCAAGTGGTCAGTAATTTGATGATCCAGTTCCCCAGTTCTAGGACTGCACTTGAACTCCAGTGTGATACATGGCTACATTTCTTAATTCTGCTGGTCTTTTTCTTCTCCAACTTTCTTCATTCCTCAGTCAAGGGATATTATTATTTGCAGAGTCCATAGTATTATTTATATTGGCACTAATATTGTGATAAGGATTGTTTAATGCCCACACATCTATTTATCTGATTTTATTTATGTCTAATAGCACATACAGATGTTCCTGTAATTTTAGAAGGTGCTTGGAATGTCAGTAAAGCACTTGTGTATTTTGCATCTCATTCCCAGAATGTGTTTGTGCTGATTTTAAAACATGTTCACACATTCTTTGATTCTCCCTCTTTTAAGAGACTGAGCCTAATCCCCTTCACTTTGAGCATAGGCTGGACTTAATGACTCACTTCTAATAAGCAGGGAAAAACAAAAAGCAGAAGTGATGGTGTGTACCTGTGGAGAATAGGTCATCAAAGGCACCAGGCTTCCTCTTTGCTCTCTTGGATCACTCACCCTGAGCCATGCCATGAGGACATGCAGGCAGCCCCCTGGAGAGGCCCAGGTAGCAAGGAACTGAAGCCTTCTGCCAACAACCACGTGAGTGAGTCATCTTAGAAGCAAATCCTCCAGCCCCAGTGAAGCCTTCAGGTGACTGCAGCCCCTGCCAACAGCCTAGTGAATCCTCATGAGAGCCCCTGAGCTGGGTACTACCCAGCTAAACTGCTCCCAGATTTCTAAGCCTCAAAAGCTGTGTGAGATGTTGTTGTTGTTATCAGCTGCCATTGAGTTGGGCTGCAAGCAAAATGGAATGAAACGTTACCTAGTCCTGCACCATCCCTATGCTTGGTTGTGGGTTGGACTGTTGTGACACATAGAGTTTTCACTGGCTACCTTTTCAGAAGTAGATGGCCAAGTCTTTCTTCCTAGTCTGTCTTAGTCTGGAAGCTCCGCTGAAACCTGTTCGGCATCATAGCAACACACAAGCCGCCGTGGACAGATGAGTGGTGGCTGCACATGAGGTGCGCTGGCCAGGAATCAAACCCAAATTTGTGTTATTTTAAGTTTTGGGGTAATTTGCTATGTGGCAATAGATAATTAACAGTGTTTCTTTTGACCTATTTTTGCACTAAAATGACCTTCACTCAGTGTTTTTGAACGGAAGTGAAGTCTGATCATTAACGTAATTAATTATATAAATGTATATTATATATGTTATATATAATGTAGCTAATTATATAAATATATATAATTATACAGGTACATTCATATAACTCTTCTTTCCTACTTGCATTTCATACAGAATCAGTCATCGGGTGTTTTTCTCCCTTTTGCAAACTGGCTACATTCAGATGTAAATTTATTTATCTTTATCTGCCCCTCCCCCCACATAATCTTCTTTTTCATACAGTAAGTGCTTGGCACTGCTGACCAGCCTCTATTTTCTTCTGTCTTGTCCATGCTTATTTATAAGTCGGCTTGCCTTCTAGACTATGAGCTGTTTGAGGGCAGACAGCATGAGGAATAACCATGCTCCCTCTGAAATCCAGCTCTCTCTATATTTTTCACATTGTAAATGCTCCAGATGTTTTTGTTGAATGAATGAATGACGGAATAAGTACAACTGTCTGGAGCAGAAGTTGTGTAAACAGAGAGAAATCTTCCCAGGTGCTAGTTTGGCAGCTTCCCCTCCAAATGGCCCAGGGGAACCAAACACCTTTGGAAACAGACCAGAATCAAGCTCAGAGTGCATCAGCTCTGCCAGGTTTAATGAAGGTAGAGGTGTGCTAAAAACAAACACCGTTACTGTGAAACTTCATTAGTTGGAACTCTGTTAATTGGAAATGTCTGATAATTTGAGCAAAGTATGAAGTTATTTTCATGTATGTTGTTTTACGAAAATAGGATTATAAAAAATTAACAGTATGGATGAATTTTATCAATGTTTATTAATACATGAAAATAGGTCTGCAAAATAAATTAACCATATACTAAAAACTTCATGTGCTTTTTGCAAATAATTCTTCTTCATTGAAGTAATTCCTCCAAGATATTCTATTTAATGTTTATATCCCAAAGGAATTCTTGAAATTCTTCAAGCAATCTCCCACATTCAAACTTTAAATAAATCAGATTAACATTCTCTTATTTAAAAAAAAATTTGATTCATGTAACTCTGTGAATCTGTACCCGCATCTTGTATCAATAAAGCAGTAATTGAGCTTGTGCTCTTACCTGTTTAAGTCAGTGGACACCTGTGAGGGAACGGGGGAGCCTGGGCTTGGCGGGCAGCCGAAGGCTTGAGTTGGAGTCCTGACTCAACTGCTTCCTTGGTGTGTGCAAATCTTTAATCCTCGTGGGGCCCGCATCTTAATTTCTAAAATGAAGAAAATACTTCAGGTCTGTGTATCATATTATTGTGATTATCCAAACATTAACATTAACACCAGTCATATTGTATAAGGATAAGAATAAATGTTGGTTTAGTGATTATTTAAAATTCCATTTCTAATTTCCATTTGCAAAAAGAAATAGAATTTCTTAGCGTAAGGAAAAATAACCAAATACACATTTGACCTCATTTACTCAGGTTTTTTTTTAGTCTCAGTGTTTTCATTAGAGATTTTTAATGGTTTACCTATCCAAGTTTCTATGAAATATTTAAAAAAATATGTTTTCCTGCCCTCATCCTGCTGACCTGGGAGGGTTAATTTTAAAAATGGGTTAAAAAGTATTTTGTGTGTAGGTGTGTGAAAATGTGTACTCTGAAAAATATTTATAGTTGGTTAGCTATGCCTGCATTTAGCTACTTGTTTTCTCAAAATAGGAGCCCTGGTGGCAAAGCGGTTAAGCCCTCAGCTGCTAACCGAATGGTCGGCGGTTGGAAAGATGTGGCAGTCTGCTTCCATAAAGATTTACAGCCTTGGAAACTCAATGGGGCAATTCTGCTCTGCCCTGTGGGGTCACTATGAGTCTGAATAGACTCAACCACAGTGGGTATTTTGGTTTCAGTTGTGCACTGGTTAAGTGCTTGGCTGCTAACCAAAAGGTCAGCAGTTCCAACCCACTAGCTGCTCCACGGGAGAAAGATGTAGCAGTCGGCTTCCGTAAAGATTACAGCCTTGGAAACCCTATGGGATGGCTCTGCTGTGTCCTATCGGGTCTCTACGAGTTGGAATAGATTCGCTGGCACTGGGTAATGGGATTCACAAAACAGGAAACTGTTGGTCTTCAAATGCAACCCAAATAACTTACAAATAATTTCATCCACAAAAGTGACTTTTATTAAAGTTCGCTTGTTAGAAAATTCCTATATAAAATATTAGAATTAGTTGTTTGCTCAGATTCCAAATTATCTGGAAAAAAAATTATGCTATCATGGACTAACAAAATCAAATCTATATTTTAACTTAATCAGTTAGAATTTTATTTTGACTTTAAAAAACTGCTTATCGTTTTGTTTGCCCTAGGACAATTTTTAATATGATGACTGATTTTAATCAAAATTGATGTAGATCTTACGCATCTTAAATTCAAACTGTGAGCCAGGTTGCCATCTTAAAACAAAATGGTAGCCAACAAAACGTTTCAAATGAACATGTGATCTATTTGTGGCACTGAATGAGGATTATAATTCACAGAACCATTAGTAATGGTAGTAAAATGAGTAATTTGGCTAAATCACATGAGTGTGTGATGAGATGATATGGAGAATTTCTCATTACTTTGAGAATTAGAGCCCTTTGAAATTTGCATTAACAATTTGGGACAAATGTGATCCACTGCAGTTGTAACTGAGGTTAGTGCCTTTCACCAAAACTGACCATGAAAATGGAATAGATTTTGTTACTACTTTGGAAGACCAGAACTGAAATTTTTATAATGGTCTCACCTATCTTAAAAAATGGTAAAAGATGGAATAATATTAAAGGCCTTTAATAAAAGTAACATCATTTATAACCCTTTAATGAAATGTTCTTAAAAGATAAATGTATTTTCCAAAAAAATGAAAATACATGTTATATATTAAATTGATTGAGCATTATTTCTAAAGTCCCTTTAAGTTGTTGTCAAAAATGTTACTTATAAGCATCTGGGGTCTTAAAAGCCTGTGAGCAGCCATCTAAGATACTCCACTGGTCTCACCCCTTCGGGAGCAAGGGAGAATGAAGAAAACAAGATACAAGAGAAAGATTAATCCAAAGGACCAATGGAACACAACTACCATGGCCTCCACCAGACTGAGTCCGGTGCAACTAGATGGTGCCTGGCTACCACCACTGACTGCTTTGACAGGGATCATAACAGAGGGTCCCAGACAGAGCTGGAGAAAAATGTAGAACAAAATTCTAACTCACAAAAAAAGACCAGACTTACTGGCCTGACAGAGACTGGAGAAACCCCG